>NC_060278.1:111692887-111795429 GCF_021613505.1 Equus quagga | reverse complement strand
CTGCCCCACACGGATCCACACCCCTGCTCCACATGGACCCATGCCCATGCCCCACACGGATCCACACCCCTGCCCCACACGGACCCGCACTGTACTGTTGTCGCTCCACCCCAGCCCCTTGAGACGCCAGCAGAGCCTTTGCCCCTCTCCTCCCCTCTGCACACCACAGCCTGGAAGGGCCTCACAGGCTGATTTGAACTGGCAAATCATCTGAGAATAGAAATCATTTCCAAAAAATGACACTCACAATGCCCAGCCCATGGGCCAAAGAAGCTGCCCCACTGTGCTGCGAGGGCCAGGAGAGGGGGGACTGGGCCACCACGGCCGTGGTGTGGCAGTGGAGCCATGATGATACGCCTCTGTGCGTCGGGGGCATCTGAGAGGTGCCAGCTCCCCAGGGCCCTGAGCCCGTCAGCAAGTGTGCCAGGAACTACGCACGCACACCTGGTGCCCTGTCCTCAGCCTCACAGCCCCTTAACCCCCGTCCCACTTCAGATGTGACAGGTTGGATGGGAGGCCAGGCCGGCCCCCAGGGCAGACTCAGGAGAGTAGAGCACAGGTCCGGGAGGAGCCCGGAGTCACAGACTCAGCAAGACACTGGCGGGGTGAAGAGGGGACACCAGACTTGTGGCTGGCCTCAGAGGAAGCAGGGACATGGTGGGAAACCCCACAGGAGGGCTCCTGTACTTCCTGTACATGGCTGCTCCCCCTCCAGGGGCTTGAGAGAAGAGCCCCTCCAGAACAGCCAACTCTGCAGAAAGTCTGGGGTGGCATCTGGTGTCCCACAAGCTGGGGCAGAGAGCAGAAGGGTGCAAGGGTCCCTTCTGGGGTGTGGCCTGCTGTGAAGGACACCCACCCTAGGCCTGGTCCTTGGGGCTGCCAGGGGAGTGGGGTGGGTCACCCTCGAGGTAGCCTGTTAGATGAAAGCTCAGCCCTGGTGGGACGGTTGGAGCCCCTGGCTGAGGCTTGCAGCCTGGGGACACGGAGCCACAGCTCTAGTGAAAGAAGCAGGTGAGGGGGTGACGGCTGTGAGCAGCCACATCCCCCCAGACCAGAGCACAGAGCTCCGATGCAGAGACCACGCTGAAAGACTGCTGGACAGGGCCGGCACTGCCGTCAGCCGCAGCGTTGTCTGCAAAAGCGGCACCAGAGACAGCCCAGCAGTCCACGAATGGAATGAGGTAAGTCAGGCACGTGCGGCCGAGCAGAACTGAGAGACCATGGCAAAGTGAAGCCTCAGCACAAAGCGGCACATGCTCTCACCCTGTGCAGGTACCTGGGCAAGTGGCCAGTGAAGCAGGCAGCTTAGGGAAGGCCCAGGAGCTGGTGAGAGTGACTGCCTTCCCTCAGCAGCCTCCAGCCACTTGCGTGATTTTGCACATGTACGTGTTCCTCTTTTAGCACAAAAAAAATAGGAAATTGGGTTGTCTGTGAGCAACAAGTTCTGCTTCCACACGAAGGCACACAGACCCAGCCAGGGACCCACACAGACCCCTCAGACACAGGTCCAGAGCTCGCCACCGACACTCCACGCACACAGACACAGTGCAGGTACACACACACATGCACGCATCCACACGCACAGCGTCAGGCATAACACCGACCAAGACACCCCGTACACAGATAAGGGTGCCCGGGTCTGTGGAGACCCTCAGACAGAGGTATGAATATGCTCAATGGGGCCCATAGACCCGGGAGAGCCCAGAAGCCCCTGCACCAGAAGCCCTCCTGACACACGTGCAGACAGGCACATGCACCAGGGCCTCCCGCTGGAGAGTGGGCCCAGGCAAGTGAACACCACAGAGACCTGGGGATGACAGCAGGTACCCACAGCTCCCGCCCCCTCTTCCTACCAGGGCTCCACGTCAGCCAGCAGGACCCGCCTCCCACCCTCACAGTGCATCAGTGCTGCTGACAGGCTGGAGATCTGGCAGAAAGCCAGCTCTGCTGAGGCTGCCGACAGGTCAGGTCCTAAAAGTCCGTCTGTGGGGGCCACATCACCCCCTCTGCCCCTGCCACCGCCTGGGCTGGCCACCACACGCTCACCAATGTGAACTTCTGGACAAGTGTCACCGGACAGGTCAGTCAGGAGAAGAGCAGGTGGCCATGCAGGGGGTGTGCAGTGTGACCGGGAGGGCAGGAGCTCCAGGACTCCAGGATTCAAAGGGAGCCAGGGATATGCCTGGGAGGCACATTTTTGAGGGGACTGACTTGATTCTAGGTAGATGTGCCTGGGGGGGGTGGCCGGGACAAGGGCTAGAGTGGGCAGATGAAGATGCAAGTCCCCTCTTCCCAGAAGGGTGGTCAGCAGCTACTCTCTGCAGGGGGAGGCGAACTTGGGGAAAGAAAGTGACCAGCCAAAAGCGCTGCCCAGGAGGAGGCCCCTACGTACCCCACCAGGCTCTCTCTGGCCACTGGACAGGAGTGGACAGAGACCCTGTGTGTCCTCGATCCTGCCAAAGAGCCCACAGCCTCTGTCAGAGAACTTGAGGCAGCTGCTGTTCTAAGCTGACAGCCAGATCCCAAGCTTTCTGGTTGTTTCTTTCTCAGAATCCAGCCCAAGGAAGCCCCTGCCTGAACCCCTAACTCCGAGGCACCTCCCACTGCCCAGGGCATGAATCATTCTCGGCCCCACCTCATGATGCAGGCTGCTGGACCCGAGCCCCTCGGCAGCAGAGGCTCCCCCTCTGGGAGCCTCTCTGGGGACAACGGCACCAGCCACAACGTCACCTTCCCTGAGCCACCGCCGGTCCTCTACGTGCTCCTGCCAGCAGTGTACTCTGTGATCTGTGCCGTGGGGCTGATGGGCAACACAGCCGTCATCTACGTGATCCTCAGGGCGCCCAAGATGAAGACAGTGACCAATGTGTTCATCCTGAACCTGGCCATCGCAGATGACCTCTTCACGCTGGTGCTGCCCGTCAACATCGCTGAGCACCTGCTGCAGCGCTGGCCCTTTGGGGAGCTGCTCTGCAAGCTAGTGCTGGCCATCGACCACTACAACATCTTCTCCAGTGTCTACTTCCTGGCGGCCATGAGCGTAGACCGTTACCTGGTGGTGCTGGCCACAGCACGGTCCCACCGCATGCCCCAGCGCACCCTCCGGGGGGCGAAGGTCACCAGCCTGTGCATCTGGCTCGCCGTCACTGTCATGGTGCTGCCCTACTTCGCCTTCGCCGGCGTCCACAGCAACGAGCTGCAGGTCACGAGCTGTGGGCTGAGCTTCCCTCGGCCTGAGCGGGCCTGGCTCAAGGCCAGCCGCGTCTACACGCTGGTGGTGGGCTTCATGGTGCCCATGTGCACCCTCTGTGCACTCTATGCAGATCTGCTGCGTCGGCTGCGCGCCCTGCGGCTCCACTCCGGAGCCAAGGCTCTGGGCAAGGCCAAGCGGAAGGTGACCGTCCTGGTCCTGGCTGTGCTAGCCGTGGGCCTGCTCTGCTGGACGCCCTTCCACCTGGCCTCCATCGTGGCCCTGACCACAGACCTGCCTCAGACGTCACTGGTCATTGGCATCTCCTATGCCATCACCAGCCTCAGCTACACCAGCTCCTGCCTCAACCCTTTCCTCTACGCCTTTCTGGACAACAGCTTCCGCAAGAGCTTCCGCACTACGTTCCGGTGCCCAGGGGCCTGAGCACCCCTCCCACCAGGGCCTTGGCGGGTCTGCGGGAAAAGGGCTGTCCCTTTCAAGGAACATCCCGCCTATTCCCCTCCCAGCACTGTTTTCTCCATGCAGGAAGACAAAGACTGATACAGGTTGGTCACCAAACCTGCAGAGGTGCCATGGGCCCATCCCTTCCCACGTCTCTGCCTCCTGGACAGCCCCTGGGTGGACAGGTGCGGGGCTGCAGGTCCTGGCCCAACCCTGCCTTTCTGACCCAGGCCGAAGGTCCTGGCACAAGAGACATCTGACTCAGGTCACCACAGAAAGATGGACCGGTGGACAGCCTGCCTAGACAGCTCCCTGACCACAGTGGTCTGGGGAGAGAGGAACGTGAATGGTGAGCTCATCTGGGGCCAGCGCCACACTCCACCCTCAAGATTCCAGGCTCCTTCCAAGACAGGGCTTCCCTGGGGCAGCAAAGCCAGTCCCTGCAGAAGCCAAAGATGCTGCGCCAAAAGAGCCAGGAAACACACACTCAAGGCCTGCTGCGCGGGTGACATTTCACCAGGGCGCCTGTGCCCCCGCCTGCCCCATGCCAAGGCTCAGGTCTCCTCGAGTCCCCCAGTGCTGTGGGCCATTCCCCTTTGTGCGCTCTGTGAGATGGCCTACGGCCCACTCATGTTCTAGTATAGGACCCGGGGCCCTTCTGCCAGGACCTCTGACCCCACAGTCTAGAGAGAGCAGTGGTCACTTGGACCCCTTCCTCGCCAGGGTGTGGGGCCAGAGGGAGTCCACACTGAAACTCTGAGGGCTGGGTGGGGACACTGAGGGGCTGGCTGCTCAGAGACTGTTTTCTGCCAGGTAGGAGGGGTGGGGTCCCTGAAGACTGCCTTGGTAGTCCTCAGCCAGGCTCCCCGCTCTAGGCTTCGTGGCTCCCAGCTGCTTACACGCCTGGTGCTCCAGCCTTGCTGTTCTGTGAGTCACCCAGCAGCTCCCAATAACCCTTCTCAGCACAGATGCCCTGGGGCTCAGTCGTCATGACAGAGCTTGACGAGTCTGTTAAGCTAGCATGAAGGACCCACCCACCACTCACCACCCGGGGAGGTGGCCCAGGGTGCATGACGGCCTCCCCCGGCCCTCCATACATTCCCACTTCCCCGTGGAGGAGCTAGCAGCTTCCTCACTGTGCTGCAGTCATACCTCGCAAGCAGCAGCCGCAATCACGGTATCAGCGCTCATCCTGTGCCCTGAGAGCTCCTCGAGGAGACAGGCTGAGCCTCCCGACTCCCCGTCTAGGGCCACAGTGCCGGCAGAGCAGGTGCGTGGTGTGGACGAGCAAATGAACCGGCACAGCACTAACACAGGCAGGGCTGTGTCATGAGAAGCCTCCAACAGTGCCAGAGCAAGAGACTCCTGGGCCAGTCTCCTGTGTAGACTCCCATGCCACCCTAGTCTGCCCCCGGGCCTCAGCAGAACATCCAAAGCAGAGAAGGAGCCAACCAAGTCTCCTCAGAAGACCCCAGACCCTTCATTTCCTTGGGTAGTTCCTGACCCCATCCACAGCCCAGCAGTGGGAGTAACGTCTTCCACCAGGAGCACCATGGTGGGGATCTAGGCACATCAGGCACTGCCAGGAGGTCCACAGCCCCCGCCCCATCCCCACATCCTATAGAAGAGAGGGTCCTCAAGCAGGGGCCACAAGACCCCAAGGACAGAGAGCCAAGGGCCAGCCAAGATGGAGGGCAGAGGAGAGCCCTCACAAGTGTCCTGCCCAAGTGAGCTGCTGGAGGGACCCTGGCTGTCTCCTCACACGCCATCGTGACCTCCTGAGACAGAGTGGGCACGAGGAGAAGTTCCCCGTGCTCTGACTCCTGGCCCCAGGGAGGACCTGGTCCTCCCCTTCGGGTCCCCAAATCTCACCGCCATTGCCTGGACCCTGGCCCAGCACCACCATGCCCAGGCCCTCAGCAAGGCCTCCACAGGCCACAACATCCCTGGATGTGGCAGGTGGCCCACAGCTTGCCTGAGGTGGAGCTGGACGCTGACACCTCCCCACGGCCCTGGCCTTCCTCCCAAAACTTTTCAAGGAAGGTTCAGCCATCCATTTTGCACAGGTGGGGAAACCGAGGCTCAGAGAAGTCGGGAGACTTGACCAAGCCCAGCGGCTGATGGGGGCAGAGGAGTGGGTGGAGGTGGGACACAGTGGGGGAGTGGTGGGGCGCAGTGGGGCGGAGGTGGGGTGCAGTGGAGCACAGTGGGGTGGAGGTGAGGGCACAGTGGGGTGGAGGTGGGGGCACAGTGGGGCGGAGGTGGGGGCGCAGTGGGGTGGAGGTGGAGGCGCAGTGGGGTGCAGTGGAACACAGTGGGGTGGAGGTGAGGGCACAGTGGGGTGGAGGTGGGGGCGCAGTGGGGGCAGAGGTGGGGGCGCAGTGGGGTGGAGGTGGGGGCACAGTGGGGGCAGAGGTGGGGGCACAGTGGGGGCAGAGGTGGGGTGCAGTGGGGTGGAGGCGGGGGCACAGTGGGGCGGAGGTGGTTCAAATCCTGGGTGCGGACATGGCACTGCTCATCAAACCACGCTGAGGCAGCGTCCCACATGCCACAACTAGAAGGACCCACAACAAAGAATATACAACTATGTACTGGGGGGCTTTGGGGAGAAAAATGAAAAAATAAAATCTTTAAAAAAAAAATACTCCTCTTGGATCCACTCAAGGAAGAGAGAAGGGCTGGAGGTCTGCTGTGACTTCACGGGGCAAAGAGCCCCAGGACCCACGTGGGAAGGGTGCCCCCCCGGATCCGCAAGGAGCCTCGTGCTGCAGGTACAGGAGTTGGTTGTTTAGGGAGAAACTGTGAATGCTGAAGAAAAGGGAACAGCCCCCAGCCTCTCATGAACCGTCGCACCAGTCCCAAAGTAGGAGCCTCCCAGGGACCCTCTGCCAAGGACAGAGCCTGGTCAGGTAGAGAGTGCCAGGCGGACTCACCAACTGACCCCCACATGCCAGTGCCCACCCAGCCCGAGTCAGAAACACCTTGGTGAGGAGAGTGCCCTGGCCAGTGGGCAGGGGTTTCTTACGACCCCTTCATGACCCCTGGAGACAGGTTAAGGGTTGGTTACGTGTTGGGAAATCATACTTGTCACATGCACTACTACATGAAGATACATGTTACACGGGCACAAATTCATAAATCTTTCAGCCGTGGCAAGAAACGGCCGCCAAGTCTTCAGAGCCTTGCTCTGCAGGCAGCACGGGGAGGCCCATCCTCCCGGGACGCACCCGAGGGGCCAGAGCCCCTGAAGCAGAGCCAGCCCAGAGCCACCGTTCTGTTCTCTGCAGGTGCGCCAGGGCGCCTGGCCTAAGTCTGCAGCTCAGCCCACAGGCGAAGGCAGAACAGTCTTTCGGTGTCACAGGTGTGTCAGTAATGTGTCTGCAGGAAGAGTGTGTAAGGTCTCCAACGTGCAGCTTCCATCTGCAGACCGGGGAGGGCACTTCTGCCAGTGACCACAGCAGGAATACCCCTGCAGTCCCCACAGCCCAGAGAGTCCCTACAGTTTGGCTCCAGCAGGCCCTGCCAAGCCCCAGCGCTCACACCAGCTCTGCACGTGAACCCTGCCTCCAATTTGGCACCGTTTGAGATGAGTCCTGACAGCAGGAAGCTCAGGCCTCCCCCACAGACACCTGGAGGCTTGTAAATGAAGCAGGGGGTCAGTTACTGGGGTGCAGAGCAGAAGCTGTCCTGAGCCCCACTCTTCCAAGGCCACTAGGACCCAAACAGGGCACAGGCTTCTGCCAGCTGCACAGCCGTTGACCTCTGATTTCAAGGAAAGGTGAGACGGTGAGGGAGAGCCCCCAGATGGAGCATGACAGAGCCCTCCTCAGCACTAACAGCTGAGACCAGGCACACGGGGCCACTTCGTGTACGACTTAGCAGCCTGCAGTGGTCACGCAGCCCCCACTCCGCCCCGTCCATCTTCCTGAGCCACCTCCGCACGCCTGGACGGCTGCGTCTGCAGATAACTCATTGCGCTTCTGGATGGAAGAGTCTCACTGAGAAGCCTATGAGGGGAAGCGGGAGTAGGGGACAAGGAAGCAGCAGCAGCATGAGGCACGAGCGAGTCCTATCAGCAGCTTCGTGCTCAGGGCGAGTCCCACTGCCCAGAGACGCCTGCTGGCTCTCCAGGCAGTGCCAAACGGGTCCGGCTGCCCCAAGATGCTACAGGGCTCCATGCAGACAGCACACAGCACAAGGGGCATGCAGGACTACACACGCTGCTGTTGCACCTCCAGGTGAGTGCCCACTGGAGCATGCAGGGCGCAGCAGGGGAGAGGCCCAGGAAGCACGGGAGGGTCAGCATGGGCTCTGGCCAGTCACGCTCACTGCTGAGTCCTTGCATGCCCTCCCCACCCTGCACCAGGAAGGCAGCTTTAGTCTGAGCTGACCGGGTCCACGGAGGCAGCCTTAATGCTCTGACCTGTCCCATAATGTCACTAGGCCCCATGGGGCCACAGGGAAGCTCACTGAGGCTGGAGGGGCTCAGGGCTCAGGTGGTGCGTCAGCCTAGAGCGCAGTGACCTGGGTGAGCTCCGTGTTGGGTGTTGACGGGCTCTGCGGGCTGACAGGAGCCATGGGCAGGTCCACGCCTAGTCATGCAGGCCGCGGGACTGTCTCAGAGGTCTTGCAGGCAAGGGCCACATCCTTGGCAATGCTGCGCACACGGTCAGACACCTGCATCTCCCGGCGCAGGGCAGATGCACAGCAGAACTTGCGGAAGCAGGCCTTGAAGTTCTCGTCCAGGAAGGCATAGAGGATGGGGTTGAGGCAGCTGTTGACGTAGCCGAGTGCGGTGCAGAAACGCAGGATGGCCACTGTGGCCTCACTGCCCGGCTGCACGCCCAGCCCTTGGACCAGCACGAACACCTGGACAGGGGTCCAGCAGCCCACAAACACAGCCACCACCACCAGCACCAGCCGCGTGATGCGCCGCAGGTTCCGGTCCTTCTCGCGGGAGCCGGACAGCAGGCGGACGCCACGCAGCCGTCGAATCATGAGGCTATAGCAGACAGAGATGATGAGCACGGGGATGATGAAGGAGAAGAGGAAGATGCAGATGGCAAACACGGGGCCCCAGTAGTCCTGTGGGGTGGGGATCTCCACCAGACACTCAATCTCTGCAGGGAGAGAAGTGGGGTCAGGGCAGGTGGGCGGGGAGCATGGTGCTGGGGAGGGCCCACCCCACTGACCTTCATCCTCGACCTGTGCAGAGCCCATGATGGCTACAGGGACGCCGACGACGGAGGCCAGGGCCCAGATGGCCACATTGACAGCCTGGGCCTTGCTGGACGTCCGGACGTCAAGGGCACGGATGGGGTGGCAGATGGCTACATAGCGGTCCACACTCATGGCGGTCAGTGTGAAGGTGCTGGTGAACATGTTGTAATAGTCGATGGCAATGACCGTCTTGCACAGGGCATTCCCAAACGGCCAGAAGCCAAGGAGGACATCTGTGCCCTGGAAGGGCAGTGTGAGTAGCACCAGGGTGTCAGCCAGGGCCAGGTTGAAGATGTAGATGTTGGTAGCTGTTTTCATCTTGGTGTGTCTGCAGAGAGGACGGCGAAAAGGACAGCTTCCTCAGCCACCGTGGCTGGACCTGGCAGCAAAGGGCAAGCGGCCCTTCCTGTTGGCCACCAGGAGGGGCACCCACTCTGAGACCCTTGGTAAAACGCAGGCTCCAGGCCCAGCCCAAGGGCATGGGGCCTGGGGCAAACATTTTAACAAGCCCTTCAAGTACTTCAAGCACACGTGTGAGTTCCGAACCCAAAGACTGGTCTGTTTTAGAAAAGTCGGGTCGGGCAGCAGAGCTCACACCTGACTCTGCAGGGGAATGAAGGGGTAGGAATCGTCAGAGAAGGAGCCTACCCTCCTCCCTTTCAACTCTCCGCCAAGACCCTTTGTGGACCGAAAGGCTGGCCCTGCAGCTGCCAGAGGCTTTCAAGGGCTCCAGAGTCTGTAAGAGTACGTCAGAGGGCTTCAGTCCACACTGTCATCTAGCGATGGAGAGAGGAAATGACGACAGGGGTGGGAGGGGTGCTAATGGGGTCGGGTTGTACCTAAGCACCTGGAACAGGGTTTGGAAAATTATGGGTGCTTAATAAGTATTTGTTGAATGAATTAACAGTTGTGATAGTGGCTATGGTGGTGGTGGTCATAGACACGGTGATGACAGTGGCAGCACCAGAAGTGACAATGTTCCATGTCAACTAAGCTGCCATGAAGGAACCTGGGGTTTAGTTCTGCCTCTTAGAGAGGGGTTAAGAATAAGCATGAAGAAGACTTCCTGATGATCACATAACAACAACAAAAATGATGATGGCAGACACCTGCACCAAGCTCTTCACATGGGTTTTATCTCACTTAAGAGTCCAAAAATGCTATTTTGATCCCCATTCTTTGCAGGAGGACATACAGACTCAGAGGATCTAACTGGCCTTCTCAAGGCCACGGAGCTGGTGAAAAGCAGAGACAGTCAAGAGAGCCAGAAGACCAGCTGCAGATGGGAGAAAATATTTGCCAAAGAAACATCTGATACAGGACTGCTATTCAGAATACAGCAAGGACTCTTACTACTCAACAAAAAGAAAAGAGACAACCCAGTTAAAAAATGGGCCAAAGCCCTGAACAGACCCCTCACCACAGAAGATACACAGACAGCAAATAAGCACATAAAAAGACACTCCACATCATATGTCATTAAGGAATGCAAAGTAAAGCAACAGTGAGACACCACTACATATCTATTAGAATGGCCAAAACCTGGAACACTGACACCAAATGCCGGCGAGGATGTGGAGCAACAGGAACTCTCATTTTTTGCTGGTGGAAATGCAAGATGATACAGCCACCTTGGAAGACAGTTTGGCAGTCTCTTACAAAACTAAACCTATTCTTACTATTTGATCTAGCAATCATGCTCCTTGGTATTTACCCAAAGGTGTTGAAAACTTATGTCCACACAAAACCTGAACACAGATGTTTACAATAGCTTTATCCATAATTGCCAAAACTTGGAGGCAGGGGCAGGCCCCTTGGCCTAGGGTTAAGTTCGGCACGCTCCACTTCAGTGGCCCAGATTCAGATCCTGGGTGAGGACCTACACCACTCCTTGGCAGCCATGCTGTGGTGGCAACCCACATATAAAATAGAAGAAGACTAGCACAGATATTAGCTCAGGGCAAATCTTTCTCAGCAAAAAAAAAGAAAAGAATAGAAAACCTTGGAGGCAACCAAGATGTCCTTCAGTAGGTGGATGGATAAATAAATTGTGGTCCATTCAGATAATGGAATATTACTCAGCGCTTAAAAAAAAAAAAGAGCTGTCAAGCCATGAAAAGACGTGGAGGAACCTTAAATGAGTATCACTAAGTGAAAGAAGCCAATCTGAAAAGGCTACATACTGCATGATTCCAACTATAAGATATTCTGGAAAAGGGAAAACTATAGAGACAATAAAAAGATGAGAGGTTGCCTGGGAGTAGCGGGAGGGATGAAGGTGGAGCAGAGGATGGTTAGGGCAGCAAAACTACTCTGTGTGATACTATAAGGATGGATGCACGTCCTCGAACATTTGTCCAAAGCCACAGAATGTACAACAGCAAGAGTGGACCCTTCTGTAAACGATGGACTCTGGGTGATTCTGATGTGTAACGCGGGTTCTTCAACTGTGACAAATGCACCATCAGGTGAGGGATGTTGATATGGAGGAGGCTATGATGTGTGGGGCAGAGGGTATATGGGAAATCTCTGTACCTGCCTCTCAGTTTTGCTGTGAACCTAAAACTGCTCTTGAAAAAATAAAGTCTTTAGAAAGGAGCAGGGCTTGGAACTGGGTGTTTCTAAATCCTGAGGGAGCCCAGCCCAGCCCACCGGCTCAGAGCACACCGTGCTGCTTCTCGGGCCAGTGCAGTCACAACAGCTCCTGTGCACCACTCTCTCTCTGGGGGCCGCTTGTGGGCAAGACAACCTTCCTTGTCTCCTGTAATCCAGGATGTAACTCTGGGAGTCGTGAGGCCCCAGTGAAGGGAGAAGCAGAGGGGAGCACTCACAGAGGATGGACAGCACCCTCCAGACGGCTCAATTCTCACCCACAACACACCCTCCAGCCAAGAAGGGGCATGTGAGTCCAGAACCCTGTGGGTCAGCTGCTCCTCCCAGCCCCTTCTCTGAGCATGCACACGACACACACCATGCACACATACATGTGCAGTGTGCATATACATACACAGGCACATGCACATATCCATGTGCACACGTGCACACACAAGCACATCCCCATACCTCCCACACACTGCCCCCATGCTGTCCTCCACTCTGCCCCTACACTGTCCCCCTACACTGTCATTCCACCCTGTCCACCATGCTGTCTTCAAGCTCTCCCCACACTTGCTCCACACTGTTCCCCACACTGGCCCTCACGCTGTCCCCCTATGATGTCAACCCCTCCAGCAGCCTGCCCTCCCCTCTTGGCCCCACAAGCTTTCCCATTCTGAGCACTAACAGACGCTGGAGTCAGCCCAGACACCAGCAGTGAACACGGAGTCCTGGAGCTGGAGGGAAGGCGTTTCTGGTGCCTGCCAGCACCAGCCCTGCAATGGGCTGACAAGAGCGGCCTCTCGGGGTTGCTGTGGGACCCATGAGATCCTCACGCGGCGGCTTGACTGGGAGCCTGGCCCACGGCTCAGACCAGGAAGCATCATCTGTCAGGAGTCAGGATGGTGCTCTGTCTGGGACAGAGCTGCGCACCCCTCCCCAACCCCAACTGGGGGGGCAGGGCTGGTCCCCTCCTCTCCCTCTCCCCCTAGTCAGGGGCCCCCACCCCGAGGAGCTGAGTATCCAGGGCCTCAGGATCGACCCTGCCCCGTGACAGGACAACCAGGAATTGAATGGGGAAGCAGGAAATTCCTGGGGAGCAGCCCGTGCCTGTTTCCCCTCTGCAGCTGTGTGGGACTCACCAGTCGGGGAGCTCAGCAGGGCCCAGCCTACCTGAGGATGACATACATGACGAGGCAGTTCCCCAGCAGCCCCCCGATGCACACAGCCAGGTAGAGCCCCAGGATGGTGACCTTGAGCCCGAGGGGCAGGAAGGCGCCATGGCTGGCGTTGAGCAGCAGGTGGGGGGGCAGCAGGCTGTGGTTGGGGCTCAGGAGGGACAGGTTGCCCTGCAGGTGGCTGCCGTAGAGGACCTCCCAGAATGGGGCAGGGAAGAGGGACTCCATGCTGCCACCCTGCTTGCGAAGCCACTCAGTACCTGGGAGGGCACAGGGACATGTGACCGCAGACCCAACACCCACCCAGCCAAGGCCTCCAAGCACAGTGTGCACAGCCCAGCAGGCATATGGACCCCCCAGGGGCAGCCACAGACAGAGGCATACACACACACACAAGGACACACAAAGCACAGAAATGTGCCTGTATATGCATGGACACGCAGGCACACACGAGTACACACACAGGAACACAAGAGACGTGTATGTACAGACAGGGACACACAAACACAGAGGCACGTGTGTACACACAGGGACACAGTCTCATCTGCCTTGCTCCTACATGGGACGCGTGGATGTAGTTACCCAGCGGGACACGTGTCTACCCACAGGGACTCAGGGACACACAGCCACCCGTGTGCTCACAGGCACAGGGACACACAGGTGCACACACACACCCCCGCACTCACACAGATACCCAAACCTGCCCTCATGCACACACAAGCACAAAAGGGGTCAAGACATGCCCAGAAACACCTGGGACACAGAACACAGGGCGGCCAAGCACACAGCCTCCGCCTGCCCCTCTGCAGTCCTGCCAGGAGCTGCAGGCCATCTGCAGGTCACCCCCACACCCGACCCCAGCAGCTCAAGTCTTACCTCAGCAACCTCTGGGGAGCTGGGGTGGTAGAGACCCTAACCCTCGGCTGGCTGGCAGAACAGGGCTGGGAGCCCCCGCCTGCCCGAGCACCAGGGCCAGGTCTGGATGGGCCGCGGCAGCAGCGGCAGCTGCTCCTTCTCAGTAGACGCCAGACCAGGCGCAGCAGCCTAGCGCAGAGCTGGGGGAGGGGGAGGAGGCTGCAGCTCCAGAAGGGGAGGGGCCACGCAAGCTGGAGGAGGGGGCACAGGGAAGAGGTCACCAGGCCCCACGCTGGATGGAGACACACGCAAAGACCAGGGCACACACCTAGTGATGAACGACAGAGAGGCTCAGATCCACAGAGCCTAGACAGAGACTGGCTGGGATGCAGTGACAAAGAGGCACACAGGAGCTCAGACACGTGGACAGACACATACACAAGGACACACCGGGACTCAGGGAGAGGCACATGGGGACTCACAAAGACATGGACACAGACAGAACAGACACACAGGACAGAAACTCGGGGAGACACACACAAGACACACAGACATGGGGCCACATCTCCCACGCAGAGACACGGCCTTGGACGGACTCACACCAGCCTTAGTTGGCATTCCATGCCCAGAACAGTGCCCCTCAGCCAGGTCCAGGGGGAGTTGAGCCACAGTGGGCCAGCAGGTGGGTGGACACGTGGCAGTGCTCCTGCCCGGCCAGCCCTAAGCAGATCACAGCCTTGTTGTAACAAGAGGATGCCCGGATTCTGCTGGCACCCTACATGCCTACTGTGTGCCTTGCATGCCTACTGTGCACCACGTCCATAATGAACATGAGCTCATCCATCCCCACTGCATCTGGCCATTGCCATCAGCATCACCTTTGTGCAGACAAGAGCACTAAGTTTCAGAGGTGTGAAGCCATCTGTCAAAATGGCAGAGACAGGATTCGAATTCAGCTTTGTCTGTCACCAAGACACACCAAGGGTGTCTCTGCCACAGCTGGGTCCCAGAGCAACATCTGAGTATCATTCCCTCACAGCCTGGGCCCCCAGCACCCACACAGCTGAAGAGCTCCCATTGACCTGCCTCCTTCCCAGCACTGGGGTCAGATGCCATGTGTGTGACCCCTGAGTTGAGTCACCAGCCCCACTCAGCCTTGGGTCATTGTTCCTGCATGGGCTCTACCCACACAACCCAGACCCTGCTCTGAGCAGCCGTCTCCAAGGATGGGGACCTGGTTGCTAGGCAACTAGGAGCAGTGTCGCTAGGATACCTGGCGAATCAGGAGAGGATGGAGCAGGCAGATGCCCCAGGACTCAGCACCTCAAGCTGTCCTCCAGGACTTCTTCACTACAGCCGACTCAGGAACACGTGTGGAGACACAGGGCATGTCCACAGAGACATTCAGGACACGCAGGGACACACAGACTCACATGCCTGCACACACCAAAGATGCCCCAACAGGCACATGGGTAGACACACAGACATGGGTATGCGCTCAGAAATGCACACACACTCAAAGGGACGCATAAACATGTGCACACAGATGCACATCACACCAAGGCACACATGAGGCATGTGCGTAGACACGAGAACAGGAAACACACAGATCAGGGCCCTCGGACACCCAGGGAGCAGACACTTGCACCACCTCTGCAGACGAGGCTCGAAGCACCTCCCACTGATCGCAGGGGCCCAGCAGTGGCAGGATCCCAGGGAGCCGTGGCCCCCAGCAGCCCCCGAGCTGGGCTCCCCAAGGCCCAAGCAGCCAACCTCAGTCCATCCTGCCCCAGCTACCTGTGCCCGCCGACCTGCTCACCAGCCAACAGAGCTGTTTCCTAACGGCCTATAGCTGCCTCCTCGCCCAGCAGACCTCAGCCTGGGGAAGAGGATGGGCCATGAGGCTGCTCGGAGGCCGCGTGAGTTACGGCCTGAGAGCCCCACGAGGGCACATCCAACCCAGCCAGCACAAGGGCAGCAGGAAGCGGACACCTGGCCCCTCGCAGGGACAGTCTCAGCCGAAGGGCAGGCTCGGTCACCTGGCTGGTCACTCCTCGTGGGTGGCAGCAGCCCAGCCCTGGACCCTAGAGGGCCCTCACAAAGGGGGCTAACACCCAAAAGAAATCGTCTAGGCCTCTCCTGACCCCTGAGCTGCCAGGGTGAGACACAGAACATACGTCACACATGGACACATGGCACAGCAGGGGACACATGTTGTACAAGAGAGCATTTGGGTCAAAGCAAGTCAACTTCAAACACACGTCATATGCAGGCAAAACAGACACAGGGGCACCAGGGACAGCCCACGACACGCAGCTTACACGAATGACAGCACAGAACACACGTCCACAAATCACAGTTAAAGCCCCACCTGGGCTGCGCTCAGAGGTCAGAGGCATCTGGGGCAGGACCTGGGCCCAGGGTGATATTTGCACCCACAGCCTGCGGTAAACACACCTCACACTCACATCCAAAGACTCACAGCCCATAAAGGCCAGACAGCAGACTCGAGCGCTGGCCCCACGGTCTGGGGCAGGCTCGCTGTCTGCTCCCCTCCCTCTCTGCATGCTTCCCCACCCCCAGGCTGGGCACGGGAACCAAAGCATCATTGATGGCAGCCTCACACTGAACAGCCGTCCCCTGGGGATTTCAGTCACCAGGCCGTACTCGGCCACTTGTGCTGTCAAAAAAGTGAAAGGATTTTAATAATTCTAAGTTTCATCATAATAAACTAATTTGCTCTTATGATTTCAACCTCATAATATTTATATACAGTAACAAGAGAATTGAGTCATAGATTTTCAATATAGTGTTAAATTTTGTAGCCATTCAATAAAGCTTATTAATTTTATTTTGAAGTTTATTTTCAGGCTTTGGCGCCAATCAACACGCTTTTAGATCTCAGCGTTTCCATTGGCCCTTGAAAAACACTAATCCTGGACACAGAAACAGATGGAAGACACCTGCCTGGTGGGTGTCTCACAGTTGCTGGGCCCTAGACACACGGGGAACACCTCCCTTCCCAGTGCAACCGCAGGTGTATGCAGAAGCAGGAAGAGGCCATGCTCAGGAACGTGAGCTCTGTGGGCACCAAGCCCTCCAGGAATCAGGGAGGAAGGGAGCATCAAAGTTTTTCAATCCTACAAAAATAGCGGGCAAGTCACAAGTCCCTTCTTGCAGGAGAAGGTGCCCCCACTCCCCTGTTACCCCACTTCACCACCAGAAGCCAGCAAGCCACTCCCCTCCTGTTTGCCCCCTGACCTGGACCCCAGGAGGCTGAGACCCCAGGGGCCCAGCTCCCTGTCTCAGAGAACTCGCCATGCGGGAGCACAGAGTGAGGGCCAGAGGCGGCACCAACCTGGGCTGCTTGTATCTAGGAGGCCTGTCTGGAGGAGGTGACCTGCTGGTCAGTCTTCCTAAGCCCTCATTGCTTCTTCCGGGGCCCAGAGAACTTTGTCTTCAACAAAGCCCCAGGTTGGTGCTGAATCTCAAGGCCCAGGCCACACCCTAAAGGCACATGCAGAGTTGGGGGGGCAGCATCCAAGGAACGGCCATGAAAAGTCTTGGGGGCTGGAAGGGTGGTAGTCACTCTGTGGAGCTGGGGGATGGTGCCGGCTTGGGAATAGAGAGGCACAGAGACATCGCTCACTCTCTGACCAGGAGGCCAGAACGAGCTTTCAAAACAGTCAACAGCCTCCTGCAGAAAGGCCAGAACCTCAGCTGAGACCCCACCCCCAAAACCAAGACAGCACGACCTCAGGGCTCAGGTCCTGAACTCCCAAAAAGGCACCATCCATGGGCCCCTCACCCACGTCGGCCCTGGGGGCACATTCAAGAGTGAGGGGTAGAGTTATGTATGCACTGTGGAAGCCACCCACACGTTAACAAATTATGGATTGAATGCACTAATTTGGGCCGAATGTAAACTGTGGACTGCAAGCGTGAATTAATGAATTCTAGAATAAACTGTTGAGTTCATGAATAAATTATAGAATTAGTAAACTAAAAAGCGAATTAGTTATAAAATATTATGAAATTAACGAATACTCAGATGACGGAAATCTAGAACCCAGGACCCAGAGATTTAGGTTGAGTAAAACCGGGGTCTGGTCTGGTGGGATCCCTCGGGGCCCAAACTTGCCTTGGAAGAGGTGAGCGTCCAGAGTTCTGCTCCACTTTCCCCTTTCTGTGAACACCACTGGCTGTGGGAGGCCTCTTGGGCCATGCAGAGGGGAAAGGGGCTCAGCCACAAAGGTCTCCTCATAGCTGTGCCCCCTGCCCCAAAACTAGCCCTCGAAGACCTCTCCAGCCAGGAAGCTGGGCCCACAGCTCCCAGAAGAGTGCATTTGGGGCTCCCCAAAAAGCAAAGACAAGGACTCAGGCTGAAAAAGCCAGCGGTCACCTCCTCCACAGTCCTCGACCGCCCAGAGCAGCTGGGGTGAGCGACCGGGAGCCGTGGACCCTTGCTCTGCCCACGCCCCTCCGGAGGACAGCTCCGCCCCCGTCGGGTTGGGGAGGGGCTGGCCTCCCGGTTGCCGGGCAACCGAGTCAACAAGCCCCAGAGAGTTGGCGGCGTGGAGTAGGAGGCTCAGACCCAAAAGGCATGAAGTATATGAAGCATGGGGTGTGGGGCCTGGAAGCCGGGTAGGGCAAGGGCCTGGCCCTCGACCCGGTAGCTAAGGATGGGGGCGGTGCGGGGGGCACGTTGCCAGCAGACACCCAGACTGTGGCTGTAGCCTCTGGCCCACAGTGGGCCAGGACCCGGCCCAGAGTCTGGGGTCTGGCTGCTGTGGGCTGGTTGGGGGAAGGGAGGAACCTGCAGGGCTGAACGCTCCTCAGGCTGTTCCCTCTCCCCACTCGAGGACCCTCCCCTCGTCTATCACCTCCTCCCTGGGCTCTGCTCTTCCTTCTGCCATCTAGACCCAGCAGGGGACAAGCTAGGAGGATGGAGTCTCCCCTGCAGCAAGACGTCTGTCCATTAGGCTCTGAACCGCCCCCCCCCCCCACCACACACACACACACACGAGACCTCCCACAGTCACAGAGACTGACCTACACAGGAACACCCAGACACACACACACTCACAGATACACACAAACCTACACATATCTCCCAGAAGAGCATGAGTCCCAGGGTATAGTGAAGGCTCACCTCCTCCACCTGCAGCCCCTAAAGCAGAGGGGCCTGAGGCCAGTGTGGGGCAGACTACACCAGACCAGTCCCTGGGGTTCCCAGGGGGGTGGGGGGTTGCTGACTGACCGGTGACCCCAGACATGGGGGGCTGAAGCACAGTGAGGATCCCCAGCCTCACGGGAAAGGGTCCACCAAGCATCCCCCAGAGCAGGTTCACGTGGGTAAGGCCCGGGTAAGGCCTGAGGTCAACTCTGAGGTCTCAGCATTTTCTCAGTGGACAGAGAAACAGCCTGTGGGCAGGAAGAGAATTTCCTGAAACTCTGAGTGGATCCGAAAGTTCCAGCTGCCTGCAGAATTGAGTAGGTAGGCTGAGCTGATGAGGACCGGTGCTAGTTTGGGGCAAGTGTGACTGCGAGGAGTCTAGAGCGGCTGGAGCTGGGGGTGCACGGTGGGGCCAGGTCAGGCCAGAGGGGCAGGCAGCTGCCCAAGGGACACCGCTTGGGCACCAAAGGAAAGCCCTCTTCCCGGGGCAGGGCCGAGGATGCAGCCGCAGGCGAAGGATGCCGGGCTCAGGGTCCCGCAGGAGTGCACCAGGGGGACGTCCACGCCGGAGGCCCCCAAGCCCGGCTGGGCCCTAACGCTGGAGGGGCTGGCGGCCCTACGCCCCGAGCAGCGCCACCACCAGCTGCTCTTCGGTGATCTGCTTGAGGACGTGGGCGCGGCCGCCTCCATCTTCCCGCGCGAGTCGGTGGAGCTGGCGAACCGTATGCCCGACCCGCGCGCGTGGACGCAGTCGCTGGAGCTGCCCGCGGAGCGCCAGGACCGGCTCCTCGGCGTCCTCAAAGCAGCCGAGGCCCGCGGACGCATCCGCGCCTTGCGGCTGCGCTACACCCGCATGCGGGTGAGGCGAGGGGGCCGGAGGGAGGGGACGGGCAGGCGAGAAGGTTAGGGGGCAGGCCAGGAGGGGGAGACCGGCCTGGGCCCCCTGAGGCAAGGGGCGGGGCGGGGTGGGGTGGGGTGGGGACGGATCAAACACGGGGCTAGAGGGTGAGGGGACCAGTTGGGATGCCCTGCGGGAGGGGGCGGGGTGGAGGCCGACAGCGTGTGGGGGTACGACCCGCCCGGTGCTCTGCGGGAGGGGGCGGGGCGGGGCGGGGCAGAGCGTCGCGGAGGCTCAGAAACGCCCCGACCCCGGGATCCGCAGGCGGAGGAGATCTCCCTCCTCATTCTGCAGCAGAAGTCCGCGCGCGCCGCCATCAGGCTGGAGCTGTTCCTGCCGCCGCAGCTGAAGCCCACGCGGATTCGGGACCCGCTGGACCGTCAAGAGGTGCCTGCAAGCCCGGGAGGGGGCGGAGAGGGGGCCCCGCCCGCCTCCCCGCCACCTGGTCCCATCCCGTCTCCCCGCAGCGGAGGCGCGTGGAGACCATCCTGGAGGAGAAAGTCGATGGCAGCATCTTCCCGCGTTGACGGTGACCCCACAGCACGCGAACGCGCCCCACCTTCACACATAAAGTTCTCGTTCTCCAGGTGCCCCCTGGTCTTTCCGCTCCCCCTCTCCAGGTCCACGGAGAAGGAAGGGGGGAGTGTGGCTGCTGCCTCCCCCACATCCGATGCCACAGACATCTGGGTACACAGCGTGGGGCTCCCCCAACAAAGTAGGAAGGTGCAAGTGGACAGGTGTCAGATTATCAGGGGACAGAGACACTCCTAATCTCCCAGATACAGGTCTGCCCCCATCAGGCAACCTAGTGCCCTCTGAGTCCCTGAGGGCCCCCAGTCTGGGGGGGACAGGAGGAACCTGGCTGGGCAACAGTCACACCCCCAGAAGTAACCGCAGCCTTGGGGAGAAAGTGGGGCCTAAGTGGAACCCCAGATGTCAGGTCATCCCATCAGGGGATCAGAGAGGAGGATGACGTCCTGGGCAGGGGTTAACTGCACCAGCCAGAGCTGGCCTTTGGAGGGTCAGCCTTGGGCGGGAAGTCCTCCAGAGGGCTGAGGGGCTGGGCGAGGCAGGCCCCTAGTGCTCCAGACAGAAAATCACCCTCTGGTTTTCCTTTCCATTCTGAATGGCCTCCTCTGCTCCCCTCACGCCCCCTTACCCGCCCACCACACACACACCCTCACGCACACATTCACACACAGGACAGGAAGGAAACTACCCCTGCCCCATTCTGACACACGCCCATCCTGCACACCCTCTGGGCTCTGAAAAGCCTCCCAAGTTTCTGGACAGAATTTACTCTTCTCCTTGAGACAGGCTCTTTGTGGAGTCTGGAACTTCTTTAGGCCACCTCTGCCTTTTCCTCCCTCCCAGCCCATCCCAGCCACTGGCTGCAGAGGGGGGTCTGCAGGAGGGACTCAAACGAGCCCTCTCCCTGCCAGGGGCTCCTGCTGAGTCCACCGGCAGAGAACTGATCCAGGAGTGGTGCGCTCTTTACCGGCAGAGGGCAGAGCTGGGTTCTGACTAGGAATCCTGCTGCGTGACAGCCAGTGCCCCTCCCTAACCTGGCTCAGGACAGGACAGAGCCCCATGGGGACCTGGGCCCTCGGAGCCCTCAGCAAGCCCTTTTCCCCTGCACTTGACCCTTCACCCTTTCTGAGCTGTTGCTGCCCTTGGCCTTGATACAAGCCCAGAACTGTGTATGGAGGTGGAGTCTGTGGCAGTTCCAGGAGGGTGGGGAGAGCTATGTATGGGGGGGGGGGGGCGGGGGAGAAGGGAGGGGGAGGAAAGAGGAACAGGGTGAGCGAAGGTGTCCGTGGGCAGAGGACAGAGAGATAGGGAATGGGCGGCAGTCTCCCCATCCAGGAGTGACAGCCACTGAACCCTGATGTGCACAGGATGGCAGCCAGCCCTGGCTACCCGGCCAAGCCCCTGCAGTCTGGACCCCAGCGTTCTGTCTCTTGGGGAAGTACTGAGTGCTTGGGATGGTGTGATCTGCTTAGTAAAAGCTCATTTTATTTCATCGCTTCTCTGAACATCTATTTCTTCCTCTTTAAAATGGAGGTCTCTGGGCCAGCCCCGTGGCCAAGTGGTTAAATTTGCGTGCTCCGCTTTGGCGGCCCAGGGTTTTGCCAGTTCGGATACTGGGCGAGGACATGGCACTGCTCATCAAGCCATGCTGAGGCAGCGTCCCACGTGCCACAACTAGAAGGACCCACAACTGAAAATATATAACTATGTACCAGGGGCCTTTGGGGAGAAAAAGAAAAAATAAAATCTTCAAAATGGAGGTCTCATGCCTCTCGCTTGGCGCCATGCCCCACATAGTGAGAGCTCCATAAGAGGGGTCACCATGTATCAGGGAGGCACACAAGGACAGACGGACAAGACAAGTGCACAGAGCCCTGAGGAGAAGGCCAGCACAAGGTGGGCTCACAGACTGCTCTGCACCAGACACAGAGCTGGCACATGCGGTGTCTCTGATCCTCACACCGGGAGTGGTCCCTAGGTCTGCAGAGGAGACCAGGGAGAGGGGCCGAGGACCCTTCTGCAGGGCCTAGAGGAAGTTTCTGCTATGGGACAGCAACGCATGTGGGCCAAGGCCCAATGTGTTGGGGGTTGTGAGGGATCTGGCGGGTCCTTGGGACTGGGAGCTCATACTCTGGCTAGAGGGTCCCGGGTTCAAATCCCATCTCCATCATTACCTGCTGCATGGCCTTGAAAGAGCTCCTGCCCAGCCCACCTGGGTTCCTCCTGTAGAATATGGGGGTGGTCTGTGCAGACACAGACTCCCCAGAGGAGATACAGATGACCCAGAAGGGCTGAGGCAAGGGGAATGGACAGCAGGCCCAAGTGGCCAGAGGACATGGGGAGTGAAGAGAGAAGGGAGTTGTATGGAGGACTGGGGGGGTGTGGGGGTGGAAGGGGGTGTCGAGAGCGGAGAGACGTGTGCTGACCCCCTGGCCGCTGCCCCACACATTTCTCAGGAGGAGGTGGAGACATGACACTAAGCACTGTGCTGTGTGTCACACCGGCTGTGTGACCTTGACCAGGTGCTGGCCCGTCTCTATGGGACCTGCTTCTCAGGACTGTTATCTGGGCTAAATGGGAAGCAACCGCCTCCTGTCTGAACAGACTTCCAGCCTCTGCCCTGTCCTGACCAGCCTGTGGGCAGGGCAGCCAGACAGCACCGCAGTCAAGTCGCCAAGCTCCCCGGGCACGCAGCACTGAGAGGGACCCCCACCTCCAGGGCCCCTCTCACCTCTAACCTTGCACCTCACTCTCCTCTAGCCTGGCCCTGTGCTCCCAGGCCCCGCCCTGCTGTCCTGCCACCGGGTCCTCCGCGGAGCCCAGATGTGGCGCCACACACCTCCCTCCTGCCCGCCTGCCTGCTTTCTGCTGGGCCCCACTGCCTGGCGCAGGGCTCAGGATCCCTGTGGAAAGGACCCCCAGCACCCATGAGTCCTTCCCCCTCAAGGGGGAGAGTTCTGATGAGCATGCACACACGGCTGGCGCAGTAGGAAGGCACTTGTGAGCAGGCCGGGCACCAGAGCTGATCAGGCTGAGCACCTGCACTGAGGACAGGAGCCGCAGTGATCCTGGGGTCCCAGACATGCTGCAGACCATTTCCCCAGCAGGGTCAGCTCTCCTCAGACACAGGCCCAAAGCATGCTGGGATAGGAATCTAACTTACAGCTGTACCGGGTCATAACACATGAGGAGAGTTGGCCAAAAAGAAGGGAGAGGGCACTCGTGGTGACAAATAAAAATGGCAAGCAATAGATATATTGGAGTATATGAGGAAGCCATTTGGTATAAACCTAATTCGGCCTTTGTTTTTTCCAAAAGGGCCTGACTGTGGCTATTGAGCTCCCACTGTATATCTGCTTAGACATTTCCTATGGCCAGAACAAAGGCCCTTGAGATAAAGGTGCAACTTCCCCCTCCCCCCCCACATTGGCATTTCCTTTCGGGATAAGCATCTTTCCTTAGGCTAGGAACTGATTGCTGCACTCACCTTTGACCACCCAGCTCACCTGCGACCACCCAGCTTTGAGACAGCAGACTGCCACCCTGCTGTGTTCACTGAGAGAGCAGACTTAGCTGCTATTTCCATCAATCGCTGTGCTGTGCCGACAGAGCAGTCTCAGCTGTGCCGACAGAGCAGTCTCGGGACTATTGTAAAAGGGACATTTCGATCATATGTGAAACGTCCTGTCTGGGGGTATATAACCACTCTGTGCACCCCACTTCTTCGGTGCCCTTTCTTCCTTCGGGAAGAAAGGCCCCGGGCCATGGTCCTCAGATTTCAGCTCGGAATAAACTCACCCAAATTTTCATTTATAGATTGGTTATGGATTATTTTCGTCGACAGTGGCAAAGGGGAGGGTGTGGCTTCAAACTTTAGGACATCTTGGGGCAACTGGAGGAGTCGGAAGGACTCAGCCAGGCCCCACTGCCAGGGACATCTGGTGAGTCCAGATCTAAGAACCCAGACCCCAGCATCGACTGGCACCGCAGCACAGGAACCCCCCCTTCCTTGGGAAGCCCCCGACCGCAGGAAGACAGCCCGCCCTCAACCCCATTTCGCAGATAACGGCACCTAGTCTCAGAGAGGCTAGGGCCCGGCGGGGAGTAGCCATCGGACGGTCCCTTCCAGCGGCCTCTTCTTATTCAAGAGGGCCAAGTAGCACGTGGGGACGCGGAAGCCTGGAGGGCTCTGGTGCCCCACCCTGGACCGGAGTCTCATGGACGCCCACATGAATGGCCAAGCTGGAATGGCCCAGTTGAGCAGATTGGGGGGCACGGCCACACCCCCATCTACTACAGTGCCAGCTCAGGCCGCCCCGAGGCGAGCGGCCCCATTCTTACACCTCATCTCCACGGGCCACCCTCAGCCACGGTGGGGACCGAGGCACAGCTCCAGAGGGGGCGGGGCGTGGGGAGGGGGCGGTGGGGCGCGAAGCCGGCGCGCGCGGGGCGGGGCGTGCCGGGCGGGGCGGGCCGGGCGCCTCCCCGCGCGAGGAAGTCCCGGCCCCGCGCTTTGGGGAAGTGCGGCCGAGGCGCCTGCGCACTGCGCCCCGCGCCCCCTCCCCGACCATCCGGCCGGACCTCGGAGCGCGCGGGCCGGCGGCAGCGCGAGCGGCTCGGGAGCGCGGCCGGTGAGTGCGCGCGCGGCGCCGAGGACGGCGGCCCTGGCTCTCCCCGCCCCGGGCCCCGGGGCCGCGCGGGCCGGGAGCTCCGGGAGTCGGCGCTGGGATCCGCACCCCGAGCACTCCCGCCGCGGGGTCCACGTGGACCCTGGGCCGCGGCAGGACTGGAGCCCGCCCCCCGCGCGTGGGGGAGGGGGCGCTGGAACAGAGTTCCCCTTTTTCTGCAGCGCAAAGCCTGGGGAAGTGATTGCTCAAAGGGGGGGCCGGAAGAACCCAGGTTTCCGCGTCTCCAAGCCTGGTGGGGAGGGGCCGAGGCAGGACACCCGGTCCGCCCCCGCCCCCACCCCTTTGGATCCGGCAGTGGCTCAGCCCTGCGAGTCGCATGGGAGGCGCTGCGCCCCCAGCCCCAGCCGATCGAGGGCTCTCGGCGCCGGCCTCCCTCTAGAACGCCGCAGGAGTTCCTCCTGCCGTCTGACTTGAGTCCCTGCTGCTGCAGTGCACGCCCCTTCGGCAGCCAGGGTGGGGCCCAGAGCGAACCTGGCCCCTTCCGCCCCCACCTGCCTTGGGGTCGCTGGTGAGTGGGAGCGCCACGGCGAGTTCCTTGAGGTAGGGGTGGGGGCACCGGAGCCTGGAGGAAGAAGCCCCTGAAGGAGACGGGCTCCTCCAGGCCAGACCCTCCCAGCGGAGAGAGGGAGAGAGAGAAGTGGGTCGCCTCACCATTGCGGAGGTGGGCTGGGGTGAGGGTCACCAGGGCTAGGAAGACCTGGTCTACCTTGGAGGACCCAGGCGGGGCTCCCTCAGCAGCCACATGGGGAGGGTGGGCAGCAGATAGGAAAGGAACTGAGTAGGATCACAAGGAGGGAATGGAGCCCCTCTGCCCACCCCCTCCTAAAGACGACAGCATTTTTTCTGGGATTGTCACATTTTCTTATTCTTTTTTTGGACTGGCGGGCTCGGGGACGTTCTTTTTCCTTCTGTGGAGCAGAGCAGCAGCCACTCCCGAGGGAGCCTGTGTCCCCAGAGGCCAAACTTGCTGCCTGTCCCGCCTCTCCCATCCCAGACTTGGGGCCCAAAGCCTGGAGGAGCTGTGGAAGGGGAGGGTGCACCCTCCCGGATGCCAGGATGAGGAGCAGGAGCCCTAGTTCAGCCTCTGTACTCCCTTGGAGAGAGCGGGTGCCCTGGGGGCACGGCTGGCCCCAGCTACCCTGAGGACGGTTCAGGGAGCCAGGTCCAGGGCCTGCAGCCAGGACAAAAGAGATTTGCCCTTTCTCTGCCCCAGACTCAGCCCCAACACCCAGCCCTGCACCCTCAGACAGGCTCCCTCCTCCAACTCTGGGCTTGGTTGGAGATGGCAGCTGAGGGGCGCAGTCTTCAGGGCGCTGGGGCTGAGGCCCTGCCCCCACGCAGTGGGTGGTGGTGCAGAGGAGGAAGGACAGATCTGCCTGGGGAAGTCACCCGTCTGGGGTACAGCTACCAGATCTCAGAGGTTGCCACACCCCTTCCTTTCCCTAGAAACTTGACCCCTGAGGGAAGAGGTGCTCTGGGGCTGCTGCTTCCCCATCTGCTTGATTGACCCCAGTGTGAGGGTCCCCCATGATCTCAGAGGAGGCCAGGCAGGTGGTGAGAGGCCCACGCCCCAGAGGACCCTGCTCCTTGCCACTAGACTTGGCTCAGGGCAGGGTCCTCTGCTGCCCAGGCCCAGGAGGCGAGGTGCCCTGAGTGTGCCTGACTCGGGGCGTCTACTCTACATGCGCTCCCGGCCTCGCCCGTACCTGGCCAGAGCCCCAGGTGAGCTCTGCTTCCCTGCCCCAGGAGTGGCCTCCCCTGGAGTATCTGCCTTCTCCTCCTGTCCTCCAGACCCCAAGAGGCCAACTTGGACCAAACAGGGATTAAAAGGCCACAAGCTGAGGGATGGGGGGCAGCAAGAACGATAATTAAATGAGGAAATAAAGTGAAAGCAATTCGTGAGCCTCCTGGCCGCCAGACGCGGGGCGGGCGCTCAGGAAGGTCCGCGTGGCCGAAGTGCAGGGTGCGCCCCGGGCCCTGAGGGCCTTACCTGGGCCCAGGTGGGCGCCAGAGGGGGCGGTGGCGGGGAGGCTTCGAAACCTCCCCCAGGGCGCCGACTAGCGCCGGCCTGCTGGACTCCGGGCCCTGCACGGGGGCACGCGGGGCCTGCTCGGCTCCGGCGTCGGCGACCCCGCGCGCCTCCGCCGCGGAGGGTGCCGCTCGGGCTCGAAAGGGCGCCCCGCTCAGGGTCCCCGCAGCGCCCACTCGGGAGCGGGACTCCCCCCGCCGCCCCGCTTCCCGACGGCGCGCCCGCCCTGCTGGGAGGCCTCGCGGCGCGCGCTGTGGTTTCCGCAGCCTGGCGTACAGTGGGGGAGGGAGGGACGCCGGGAGACCCCGGGGGTGGTGCCAGGGGCAGCGGCTGGGACCGAGGAGCCCTCTGTCCCTGGGAAGCTCGCGGCCCTCTTCACTCTGCGCTGCCCCACTTCCCGCACCCTCAGGAAGTCCTGCCCGAGTCCCATTCAAGTCGTCCATACTGCAGGCCTAGTTGGCTGCCCCAGTGATCGGGTCGGAGTCCTCTGGGGCCCACAGGCTGACCTGGACTCCCTGTGGGGAGCATCCCCCCAGCAGAAAACCTGCAGGACACCGGGATGGAGGGAACTGGGGGGTCTGAATGTCTGACCACCCCCCTATGCACCGACCTGATAGCCCCAGGTTCTTGGGGCCCCCAGCCCCCTTGGGAGGGGCTAGGAGCCGAAAACCAAGAAAGAGGAACCCAGGCTTCCGGCTTCCCAGGGAGGAGTAGATAGGGGTGTCCCGGAACCTCCTGTGGGGATCTTGTCTGGGGCCCCCTCCTCATTGAGCCCCGCCCCTTCACAGCCCTGGTGCAAGCTGGGCTGGCTTAGGAGCTGGACAGAGGAGTCTGGAGGTGGAAGGCAGAGGAACAGGCCCCCAGGGCTCCGAGAAGGAGGGAGAGACTCTGACGACCCCTCCCAGGGGGCAGTCAGGGTCTGGGGTCTCAGGGCTCAGTGCGAACCTCACCTTCTCTTCTCAGACTCTCAGGCTGTGGTGAGGGTCCCAGAGCCAGCACCACGGAGCCCGGGTGACCTGGTCCACCCACCCATGCCCACCCCGCATGAGGCTGAGAAGCAGGTGCGCCGCCTCCACCCCGCCTCTGCCGCCCTGGGGGCACCGGGGGGAGGGGGGTGGGGTGATGACACCTGGGAGGCCGGAAGGGTCATTCTCCTGGGAGTGTGGCCGCCAGCGGGCAGGCAGTGGGTGAGAGGTGCTTGTGCCCGTGGGTTCTGGCCTGGAACCTGAGGTAGGCCCCGTCTTTCCCCAGCACACAGGGCCAGAGGAGGCAGACCAGCCCCCCTCAATGTCCAGTCATGAAGTGGCCCCCCCGGCTGCCGCCAGCCGCAACCCCTGCTGCCTGTGCTGGTGCTGCTGCTGCAGCTGCTCCTGGTACGTAGTGGGGAGGCAGCAGACCTGGGCCAGGGTCCCCTCCCCACACCCACAGGTGGCTTCTGAAGTGTCACCTGCAGGCAGGACACACCTGCCACCCACAGCACTTGTCCAAGGGCACAGGTGGCTTTTGTGCCTGGTGTGCCCAAGAGTGTGTCCATGTGCAGGCACCTGGCTACTCTTCTGTGCATGTGTGTGTGTGTGCATGCACATGTGCATGTATGCACACTCGTCCGTTTACTCAGCACATGCTTACTGACACCTCTATGAGCTGGCCACGGCTAGCCCTGGGGACCTAGAGCAGAGCAAGACAGAAGCAGATCCTACTGACTGTGTCAGTGAGGGGGCATTGAGCAGAGAGCGGGCCAGGGGACAATGGGGACCACCCTCCAGAGCAGCGTGGGGTTGGGGGGGGGCAGGCGTGGGCCTCCAGGTGGGAACAGATTTTTAGGCATGCAAGGAAGCTGTTGGAGTTTCCACGCCTTGCAGAGACCTGGCCCTATTCAGGCTCTGGGCCTTGGCTGTTGAGTGGCCAGCACTGTGGGGACCCAAAGTGGAGTCAGCTGACCAGTGAGCAACTGAGGCCTGAGCCCAGGCCCGAGACAGGAGCAGGTGGCCTGGGGGTCGAGGTGGGAGGCCCTGGATAGGTGGGACTCAGAGTTTGGCTGTGGGGCCGAGGGAGGGGGTTGGGGTCTGGCAGGCGGGGGTGGGGTGGGAACTCAGTTCTGTCAGATCGTTTGGGTTTGAGATGTCTATTCGCCGTCTTAGTGGCCTGGAGAAGGCCAGCTGCAGGTATGGACTTGGGAGCCAGCACTGAAGCGGTGCTGGGAGCCAAGGGAAGGAAGAGTCCCCTAGGGAGAGTCAGGTCAGACATGCGGGCCGGGGGCTTTCCCATTGCATCAGTCAGGGCCTCTGGGAGGAAGGGGGGGCCCATGAAGTCCCAAAAGCAAGAAGGCAGTAAAGGTCCCCAGGTCAAATGCTGCTGGCACGGCTCAGCCCGGGGGCGGTGGACAGCGGGCGCAGACGCTTTCCTAGGAGCTGCCCACCTCAGTGGGTTTACGGGTGTGCCGAGAGACCCTTGGCCTCCTGTTCATGCATATCGGGTTCACGGTGCTGGTGTCCTGTGTGCACACACCTGTTCGTGTGTGCTGGAGCACAGTGCCCCTTCCTCTCTGCCGTTAGGAATGAAGAGCGGCGGCGAGCATGGCGGGCCTCCCGGGAGAGCAAGCTGCAGCCCCTCCCCAGCTGTGAGGCGTGGTGAGTCTGGGCAGCGTGCGTGTGCGCGTGCCTGTGTGTCGGGGGGGTCTGGGCAGAGGGGACTGGAGCCTGACCCAGCCTGGCGGCAAATGTCCACAGCACCACACCGAGCCCTGAGGAGGTGCGGAGCTGGGCGCAGTCCTTTGACAAGCTGATGCACAGCGCGGCAGGCCGCACCGTGTTCCGGGAGTTCCTGCGCACTGAGTACAGCGAGGAGAACATGCTCTTCTGGCTGGCCTGCGAGGAGCTCAAGGCCGAGGCTAACCAGCACGTGGTGGACGAGAAGGCGCGGCTCATCTACGAGGACTACGTGTCCATCCTGTCGCCCAAGGAGGTGCGCCACACGGGGACGGTGGGGGTGGGGGCGCCTCCTGGGCCTGACCATGGCACCCTGTCCTGCAGGTGAGCCTGGACTCCCGCGTACGAGAGGGCATCAACAAGAAGATGCAGGAGCCGTCTGCACATACGTTCGATGACGCACAGCTGCAGATTTACACACTCATGCACCGGGACTCGTACCCCCGCTTCCTCAGCTCCCCCACCTACCGTGCCCTGCTGCTCCGGGGGGGCTCCCAGTCCTCCAACGAGGCCTAGGCCGCCTGCCGAGGCAGCACCGACACACAACCCCTCCCAAGGGCAGAGACTCAGCTTGCCTTCGCAAGTGTGTGTGTGTCAGCTAGTGTTGACACATGTGTGGGGCCAGGACGGCTGGGGGCAGTCCCAGGCAGGAGCTGCAGGTGCAGCGTCGGCCAGAAGCTCCTCCTGCCCAGGAGACCCAGCGCCCCAAGGTCTTGTTAAGAGGCAAGCGTGAGGGCCCCTCCTGCCCTGGCCCCCCGCCAGCCAGCTGTGTGCCCACGGCGAGAAGGACCCTCCCAGGGGCGCCTGGGACTCAGCAGCCTGGCTTGGGCCCCCTCCCTGGCAGCCCTGCTGGAGAACGGAGCCTGTGCACCATCTGCTCTTGTGGTGGAGGAGCCCTCCCAGCTTGAGCTGTCCGCACCTGGAATCAGACCCAGGACCTCAGAGCCAGGCTCAAGGCAACAGGACCCGGTTTCTCTTTTACACACATTCATTAACTTGAAACCTGGAAACATGTCCTCACTGTGTTTTATCAAAAAGAAAGTTTTCATATTTATCTCCATTCCTCCTCCCCCAGAATAGGATGTCGTCTTATTGAAGGGGTTTTTTTTTTTTGCTGAGGAACATAGTCCCTGAGCTAACATCTGTGCCAACCTTCCTCTATTTTGTATGTGGGATGCCACCAAACCGTGGCTTGACGAGCAGTGTGTAGGTCCGTGCCTAGGATCTGGGCCCATAAACCCCAGGCTGCCAAAGCAGAGTGCGTGAACTTAACCACACCACCAGGCTGGCCCCTATTGAAGCTATTTTTAAAGCAAAAGTCTCTCTTTCCGTGTTTGGAGGGAGATTAAGCGGGTGAAGACTTGGCCCAGGCCCAGGGCAGGGGGACAGCCAGCTCTGTGAGGGAATTTGGCCTCTGTGTGCTCTGCCCACCTCCACCCGACTCAGAGCAACAGCCCAGCGGCCAGCTGTGCCCAGCCCCACCCTGGCGAGGGCCCCGTGACCTGGGTCCCAGGGGCAGGGACCCTGGCATGTATCAAAGGTCACCCCCAGAGACTGGCCAGCGGGGCCAGGACCCTGCTGGGGCTGACCCCCCCTGAGCGTTCCTGGGGGCCAGGCAGTGTCACCACTGACTTGCAGGCCCATGAGGCATGTGACCGCACTCTGTTCCCTCGAAGGTGAAATGATTCACAGCTCCTGCCAGCCCTGGGTCCTGAGACTCCGGTCTGGGCCCCATGAGCAGAGGCAGGGCCAGGACGAGCCATCTTGAAGGGCCACAGGCAGGCACGTAAGCCCCGGTCCCTGAGCTGCGGTGCCTGGGGACGGTTCCCTACGTGCCCCAGGCCCCTCCCACCCAGGTGCCTGTACAAACTTGCGCCGTGCACACTGAGCACTTGCCCCTCATTCGCGGACACACAGGCAGGGCCCACCCAGCGTCCTGGAGCCACACAAGCCCCTCAGGGCCAGCAGGCTCTTCACGCCAGGGCCAAACTCCAGTGTCCCTGATCTCAGGGAGGAGGGTTGTCCCCAGCGGTGGTGGGGGGTCAGACCAGACAGGGGCCGTTGGGGACCCAGCTTGCAGCCCAAGCCTGTGCACAGCCCACCAGGACCAAGAACCAGGAACCGCACAGTGGCAAAAAGAAACATTTAATAATTTGGGAGAAAGCTGTGCTGCAGGCAGGTGGGGGCAGGACGCACTGCTTCCGGGGAACCTGGGCCGGCTGAGGGTGGGTCTCCAGAGAAGCTGTCTATGGGGAGGGCCGCCAGCGCTGGCCACGGCCCAGGGCTGCAGGCACACGTGCATGAGGGCTCAGCAGAACTGCAAGAGACCAGGTGGGAGGGATGGCTGCACAGCCTGCGTGACCCCACAGGGCGAGAGGCTGGGCTGCTGTCTCCACCCACCACCTCTGAAGCTCTCAGGAGGCTGGCCTGTATGCCACTTCCCACCACGCAGACCCCACAGAGGCGGGAGACACTCGCCTCCAGAGAATGGAGCTGGGGTACCTTCCAGCGGTTTCCACACTCGTTGCAGACGACAAAGGTGGTCATGGGCTCATCAGAGCTGCGGGTCTGCACCTGTGGGGAGGGCCATACTGAGAGGGCCACAGCCACAGAGCAGGAGGCCCTGGGCAGCAGGTCTTCCCTGGAGTCATAACCCAGGGAGGCCACTGGTGGCCTCAGGCAGTGCTGGCCTCACAGCCGCTGAGCCACCACAGGTGACCTACACTGGAGGCTGCCCAGCAACCCCAACCTTCCAGCTGCCCCAAGTGGTATCTTCTTACCAGGGCTCCCCAGCACTTCTGGGGGTCCACATCAGCATCCACCTCCACGCATGTGAGTGGAGTCCTGCGGCCATCACTACGCAGCACAGCACACCCACCCTCCTGCCAGCAGCAACACTCCTGGGGCCCCTCCACACCAGGCCAGTCCGTGACCCCCAACGTTAGTGCCTCAGAGCAAGAGGACCCACCACCCAAGACGCTGGGGCCAGGGGAGGGCCCGAAGGAGATCCAGTCAGGGACCAAGAGGCTCGGACCCCAACTCAGGCACTGCCACCCCACATAAGCCCAGGCATGCAGTGGACGCCGGCCCAGAGATGGGGCAGGTGTAGGTGCGTGTGCAGCCGAGGGTGCGGCCGGGAGCTGCGGGCAGCCGCACCTGTGTGTAGGTGCAGCTCTTCTTCCTGCACTTCCCACAGGTGAACAGGTCGGTCTGCGTGCCGCCCGTGCGGGCCATCTGGTGCTCACGGATAGCCTCCTTGGTCATGGCCTTGCGGATCTCCTTCAGCTCGTCGCTGGCCATCTCCTGAGGCGAGGGGCTGTGGCTTAGCCTGCGCTCCTGGGGCAGCCTCCCCGCCACCCGGGGCTCACCTCCGACGTCATCACCGCGATCTGCTGGGGCGCGATGGCCCCACACAGCACGTTCCGCCGCAGCTCGGGGTTCTTGGCATCCTTGAGGTTGGAGATGCGGCTGCGCACACGATTCTTGTACTTCATGTCAGTGTTCCCCACATCCCGGAAGATGCGTGCACATGTTTAAGGACCCATCAGAGGTCAAGGCTGCTGCCCTCCACCCGCCCACCGGGCCCACCAGGGCCAGCGGAGGCCTCTTCTTGGGGCCCTGTTGGGGGTGCAGGCTGGGCTGGGAAGAGGAGCCCAGCAACACAGGGGTCAGTCTGCCCACCCAGGCCTGACAGGGAGCTGAGGGTCTGCCAGGAGGGGCCCCACTGGGCCCAATCCTAGCTGATACCCAGCTGCAGGCTCAAGGCCCTGGGGGCCAGGCACCACAGGCAGGCAGAGTCAGCCCTTCAGTGCGTCCAGGGAAGGTCCTCCTCGCCAAGAGGGGTGAGCCGCCAGACTGCCCGGCGAGCAGGCAGTGGCCACCAGGGGGAGCTTGGCCTGGCCAGCCTCAAGACTCCACCAGAAGCCCCAGCCTCCCAGCCACCGCACAAAGGATATATTCCTCAATCTGGGCCGATAGGCGCTCGCAGTCTGCACCGATGGCCATGTGGTCATCTGCAAGAGGCAGCCCCAACTAGCCGCCCACTGGCTCCACCCACCACCTCTCGGCCTGGCCAGCACCGGCAGCCAGAGCCCCGACCCAGGCACTCTGGTGGACCCCAAGACCCCTGCCCCACCCAGGGTCAGCAGCAACGGGCTGGGGGAGGGCCGCCCCTGAGGGCCCAGTGGACTCAGGCCTCTACGGACAGGCAGGCCTAGGCCCCTGGGAACCCGGCGTGTGTCAGGACCCAGGACCCCAGCGGGCTGGGCGGCCGGCCGCAGCGCTCACGATCCGTCTGCAGGGCTGCGGCCAGCATCTCGCGGCACTTGGTGCGCACGGCGTCGCAGGTGACGGGCACCGGGGGAAACGTCGTGATCCTGGGGGTCGACGGCGTCCTAGGCAGCTCCGGCCTCTTGCGACTGGAGAGACAGGCCAGCTCAGGCCACATGCACCCCGTGAGACGCCAGTCCCCAGAAAGCCAGCATCACGACCACAATCCCTCCAAATCCCGTCTGCCCCCACTGACAGCGGCCACAGGGCCACACAGCCAACACCAGCAGCAGCACAGGGAGAGGCAGAGGGCACTCGGGGCTGCCTGAGACCCAGTACCATGCCCCAGGTGGCCCCACCGGCCACAACTGCCTGGCTGTCTGCCAAGATGCATCCACCCAGCACACCTCACACCCGTGTCTTGCAGCCCCGTGACCCCAAGGAAGCAGCAGAGGCAGGCAGCTTCCTGGAGGACAAACTCCAGTGCAGGGGGGTGGATGAGCCCCAGGCCGGCTCGGCCACGCCACAAGTCCAGAGCTCAGCCTCTCCAGCCCCGGCCACTGCTGCCCCACAGGTCAAGGGCAGAGCAGCCTCTCCCCATGACGCCCCATCTCCACAACCGCCCTCCCTGGAGCAGCAGGGGCAGCGCAGCCCGACGCCCTGAGCCCACACCACTGAGGCACCCGCGGGGGCCCAGGAGTGAGGGACGCCGGCCAGCGAGAAGCCAGGGCCATGACCCACAGGCCCTCTCAAGGTGCAGCAACTCCTTGCAGCCAGGCAGACAAGCCTTGCTCTCAAGCATCGAGAGGAGCTTCGGAAGGGGAGTGTCCAGCAAGAGGCCACCCAGCCAGGCACGGCTCCCCGGGGGGCCCTTCCAAGGAGCTAAAGGGCCTCAGCCCTGGGAGCACATGGAAATCAGCACCTTGCCCACCAAGCAAGGGGGCCGGGGGCGGGAGGGTGTACCCTGCCTTCCAGGGCGCTACCTGGGCTCCTTGGCTTCGCAGGCCTCTGTTGAGGATGTGGGCAGAGCCCCGCCCCTCCGCCGATCCCTGCCTTTGGCGTCTGAAGCATCTGCAGGTGCCAGGAGAGAGTTGGTGGCTGGCCGGGGGGAAAGCAGATCCAGAGGGCAGGGCCGGGCCAGGGAGGAGCGCATGGCACCATCAAGGCCCAGCCTCCCCAGGGGGCCAGCTGAGGCTCCCTGCCAACAACCAGGCCCTCTCCCACTGCCACTCTCCCCCACATGCCTGTGCTCAAGCAGGCAGCCTGGGGGCCTCTCTGGGTCCACCCCACCACCTGTCCTGCAGAGGGGCTGCCGTCCACCCAGAGGGCTCCCTGAGTATGGAAACCCCTCAGGGTGACGGCCTCTACAGGTGAAGTGTTTGGGCACCGCCCCCCCCCCCAGCCGGGCCTCGGGCACCACAGTGAGCCAAAGTCCACCGAGCGCATGCCCCACAGGGATCCAGAAACCCCAGCCCACGCTGGGGACCTTCCCCCAGGACGAGACATCCCACACACCACCAGAACAAACACACTTGTTCAGCACGTGGCCCCATGGCCACGTGGGACTGGAGAGAGGCCCAAGACAGGCGGCTTTATTTCCCAAGGGTTTGACAAAGCCCGGGAGAGCGGGGGGGGGGGTGGGGGGGGGGCACAGGGTCTGGAGTGGGCATCTCTGCAGCCCCTTCCCTCTGAGTGGCGCTGGCTCCCCTTCCTCCTCCTCTCCCTCCCCCTCACCTCCTCCCAGCTCCTCCCCTGGGGCGGGAGGGCCCTGACCCCTGTCCCCTCCATGAGATCTCTCCAGCTCCACCGGGGTCCCTCTCGAGCTCTGCCCTCAATGCAGCCCTGCTCCTACCCTCAACTCTCCTCTCCTTGCTCTATGCGGAGCCACCTCCCGTGCCAGCCCACCCCGCTCCCAGGGGGCCCTGGCTAGGGGAAAGCACTACCAGCACCCTACACAGTGCTGGCCAGCGATAGAGCCAGCACTTCTCGGGGTGCCCCTCGCCCCAGCACTCGGCCCATGCTGCCTGACCCGCACCCAGTAGCTTCTTCCAGGACTTGATGAGTGACTTGGCCAGGGCGATGACCTCTTCATCTGAGCTCTGCTTCCGCAGGGCATTGACGGACATGCCGACGCGAGTGGACTGCAAGGCAAGTGGCCTGGGATGGGGTGGCAGGCAGACCCTCCTCACAGACCCTGGGAGGCTCCCCACGGGGTAGGGGCTGGACCAGTGAGAGGAGGTGGACACCCTTCCCGAGGGCTCCTGTCCCCTTTGGCACTCAGGAGCCTCAGCCAGGAACAGGGCGGTCATCCTCGGACGCCCCCCCTGCCTCATGGGGCAGCAGGGAAAGGCAGGGTCGGTCTCCTCAGGAACAGGCGCCTGTGCCAACCAAGGCCCAGGGTGGGGCCAGGAAGCCCTGCCAGGTGCCAGGCACCATCCCAGGCAGGGGCATGCAGGGCCCTACCTGCAGCAGGTGCAGTGTGACGGGCATGGCCTTCAGCTCCCGCAGCAGGTCCAGGGCTCCCTCCTAGAAGGACAAGGGGGACTTTCACAAACGACCTCGAGAGCTCGGTGGATGATCCCACTCCTCCTACATGAGGATAGGGGACACGAGGCAATGACAATTGAGACACCCCCGAGGCCAGGCACCCAGGGAGGATGGGAACGTGAAGAGAAGTGGCTCTGCAGACACAGCCCCAGCGCTACAGGTCCCAGGGCACATGACAACGGGAAACACCTTCCAGGGCCAAAGCCCCTCCCCAGCAGGAGCACTGCGTCCAGGTGAAGGTATAGCCCCAGGAGTGCTCACTACCCCGTCTTGTCCTGTGTTCCTTGCCCAAGTGGGTGGGGCAGCCTCCCTCCCAAAGTGGCCCATCCATCAGCTGTGAGGGGCCAACCCAGGAACAGTCACTGCCCCCGCTGAGGCCAAACCCTCAGGCGCCTCCACCCCCATCACACCCACACCAGCATCTACAAGTCCCCCGGCCCCACCACCTCATCAGCCTCTCAGGCCGGCCACCACCTCTCGTCTGGAATATTCCAGCAGACCCCGCCTCTCCCTTCTCTGCCTTGCCCCTCACCCCTGCCCCACATCTCTTTTCTCAAAGCCTCCTCGCCTGAGGCCACGCACAAACACGCTGCATGTCTCTGCTCCAAGCACAGCTCCTGATGTTCTTCCAGCAAGCTAAGCTGCTTGCTCCACGGCCTTTGCACCTGCTGCTCCCACTGCCAGGGACACACCTCTCAGAATGTCAACAAGCTTGTGCTCTCCCTCCCTCCAGAGCTTTGTTCAAATGACACCTTCTCAGCAAGGCCTCTCCTACTTAACACCCTCATTCTCCTCTCCTGCTTTCCTCCACAAATGCCTCATTTTTTCATGCACTGATATGTCTTCACATGTGCATGTCTCTCCCCTGACGTGAAGCCTGCAGATGCTCCCACCCAGCCACCTGAGGGTGAGCCTGACGTCCTGCAGCCCAGGCCACGGCAGGGTGGGCCCCTGCCCTCGCCAACTGTGTGGCACCTCTGTTCAGGCTGCAGCCCCCTCCTCACTGCCCCAGCAGGCCCTGCCTCTTGGGCTCTGCAGAGTCCAGCCCTGGGTGACCTCCTCAGAGGGGGCAGGTGGTCAGCAGAGCCAGCGCACAGTGTTGGTCACTGGTCATCTTCCGAGACAGTGCCTGGGCTGCTGCGCAACACCAGCCTCCCGTGGGCTACGGACCAGAGAGGCATCAACACAATACTGACCTCCCAGTCATGGCCCCAACTCCCTGGCAGGGCCTTGCAGGCCCTGGGACCCGCCAGGAGCCCTGCTGGCTCCCGGCCCGCTCCACAGCACTCAAGGCCCCTAGCTCCCCTTCCTCTCCCCTGGGGCTTCCAAGCACGCTGTGCTGCCACCTGGATAGCCCTCCCCAGTTCTACCCGGCCCCACCCAGCCCCCCAGGCGGCCTTTATCATTTGTTTTGTCTCCTTCAGGGGGAAGCAGCTCCTCTCTGGTCTTCTCTGGAAACAGCTCAAGTTCCCACACCCCTGCCTATGCTGCCCAGGCCTCCCAGGCGCATGGACAGAGTGTGGGTGGAGGGGTCGCTTGCTGGATGAAGGGATGAGTGGGAACTGGCCCCCTTCCTGGCTCAGGGTAGACCCATCTCCAGAACCTGGGTCAACAGGGACCCAGAATCAACCCTGTTCAACCCAAAAAGCCACCCCCAAATCCCCAGTGCAGGCACACAGCCCAAGGGGGCGGCACAGGCATCAAGCCCATGACTCGGCCACCCCAGGAGCTCACAGGCAGGGAGTGAGAGCAGGTTGTGTTTATTGAGCCTCTCAGGGAGCCAGCTGGGACCCCTCCCCACCCCACAGAGGCAGGGACCACCCACCAAGGGGCTTCTGTGTGAGGGTACCAGGTGGCCAAGGTCTCAAAGCTGAGGGGGGCTGGGACTGCAACCCTGTCTGCCTGCCCTCTGAGAACAGCAGCGCGGCCTCCTGCAGAGCCCGGGCACACGGGAGCACCACGGGTCAGGGGCTCCAGCGCCCAGCATCCCAGGCCAGGTGGGACCTCGAGGCTCTTTCCCAAGGGTCTCTACACGTCCTCCCACTCCAGCTGATGCTGGCTGAGTCCTGGCTGGGAAGGGAAGAATTTATTAGGGAAACCTGGTTCTTGTGGGGCGCAGACAGGAAAGGAACCGGGCCTCGCAAACAGAGAGGCCTCCGGCCTGTGAAGGGGGGAGGAGGGCCGCAGCCCCAGGCCGCGGGGTCGGGAGGCGCTGAGCTCCAGGGAAAGGGTCGGTCTCACTCTCCAAACTCCTGCCCCCGAGCAGGGCGCGGGGCCCCGGGTGGGCTCAGCGGGGCGGGCCGGGCCGGGCAGGCCGATACGAGAGGCTGCCCCGCGGCGTCCGCGAGGCCTGGAGGGGCGGGGCGGGGACAGGGGTTAGGGCACGGGGGCCCGGGCGGGGGACCCCGGTCTGCGGGTCCGAGTCCAGGGCGGGCGGCCGCCGGGACAAGGTCCAGGCCGATCGTGGCCTCTGCCGAGGGCGCGGGGCGGGAGGGCAGGGGTCTCGACCCCCGGCGGGTCTCCCCGCGTCCGGGGGTGTCCGCCGGGCCGGGGTCTCGTCTTGCCCTCGGCTGATCTCCCGGCCCGACGGGCTCGGCGGCTCGGCGGGGGCTCGGCGGGACGGGGGTCCCGGGGTCCTGGCGGCCCGCGCCCCTCACCGCGCTCTTCTTGGTCACCATCTTGTCCAACCTCCGGGCGATCCGAGCAATCTCCTCCTCCTTGCCCATCATGGCCTGGAGGGCAGCGCCCCCAGCCCGGCCTCCGCCTCCGGCCGGCACCCGGCCCGCCGCCTCCCGCACCCGCCGCAGACGACGCAGCCGGGCCGCGGGCTGGAGACCCTCGGTTCAAATCCCGGCCCCGCGGCTGCCGCGCTGCACCCTGGAACACGTAGTTCCCGCGCCCGCCCGCCTCGCGAGCACTCGTCCCGTCCGGACCACAACTCCCAGGAGACCCCGCGGCCGCGCATGGCTTTCTGGGAAGTGTAGTCCTGATGCAGGCCATCGCGGGAGGCCCAGGGGGCCGAAGGACTCGCGATCCCACAAGTCCCCGCGCGAGCGGGTTAGCCGGTGGAGGGCGCTGCGGCCGCGCGCGGCCGGGGCGCGTTCCCGCCGACCCGCGCGCCCCGGAGCGGCCCGGGGTCGCCCTCGAGCGCGACCTCTCTCTCCACCAGCCGCGAGCCCTTCTCTCCCGTTGCGCGGCTGCCCTGCCCTGCGCTCGGCTGGCGTCCGGCCGTGCGGCCCGAGGGCGGCCCGGAGGTGGCGGGGAGCAGCAGCCGGAGGCGGGGCTGGAGGCGGCCAGCGCCGGGTGAGGGAGGCGCCAGGGGACTTGCAGGGCTCCCCCGGCGAGGCCCCTGCCGCCACAGGCGGGCTCGGCCGTGCAAACTAGCCTTGACCGCTCTGTGCCTCAGTCTACCCGTCTGCGAAATGGGGATAGTGACGTCTGCCTCGCGGGGCTGCTGTCGGGACGGCACTGAGCAGGGCGGGGCTGTGCACGAGCAATGAGGTTGTCCTCGCGGCGGCGTCGCTGGGAAGGGCCCAGCCGGGCGGGAGGAGAGGGGAGGAGGAGAGGGGAGGGGCTGGCATCCGGCCTCAGTGGTGCGGATGCTGGTGGTTTGCTGGAGGGGCACAACCCTAGGGGAGGGTAGAGGCCAGGAGACTTATGTCTATAGGGTTGTGGGCCCCGCAGTCACTGAAATTCAGGCCAGTTGTGACGCCAGGTGGCAAATGGGATGTCTAGATAACCTGGGCTGACCATGCTTGAGCCCTCACTGGCATTAATTAGATATGACTGAGCTTCCCAGCAACCAAGGTGAAAAGGGAAACATGGTGAGTTATGAGATTCCTTAGTAATCATAAGGAAAAAGCATGGAATTCTTGATAGGGAGCAAAGGTTTTCCAGGACAGAGGCCCTATGATGAGTGAACTCAGCACCTCCAGTTTCCAGACTCTGATTCTGCCCCTCACTGTAAGCTGGGGTCCATAGCTCTGAGCCCATGCAACCAAGCAAGCCTGTGGCCAGAATCCTGTGTTCTGAGCATGTGTGTGCAGCCTCTGAGGGTCCAGCTACGTCCGGGACACTGTGGAAGCTGGAGTCACACACCCTTCAACCCCCCTCTCTACAGTGACAGGCCAGAACAGGGAGCTGCCAGGGTCCTGTAAAAGAGGGACCTGCAGGAAGGCCAGAGAGCGCAACCTCAGAGATCCAGGCTGCGAGGGCTTCAGAGCTGGTCCCCACTGCCCACCCGGACCTCCCGACAGACAGGGGCAAGCTGATTCAAGGGCTTCTTGGACAGAACTCCCCCTTGGGCTGGAGACCTCCCAGTACCACTGGGGGTCCTGAGATGCTGGGCTCAGCTCTGGCTTCTGACAGAGGCTGGAGCCCAGGGGAGGGAACACAAACCCACACGGCCAGTATGGAGCAGGCCTTCCAGCCCGCACCCTCTGGAGCAGGCAGCTGTGTGTCCAAGGGACCTCAAAACAGCCTCCAGTCCCTAAGATTAGAGTCAGAAGACAGAGGACCAGGACAGGCTTGCAGGAGCCTCCCCGGGCTGTCAGGAAGGCTTTGTGCCAGATGCATGATTCGTCCACGGTGCCAACACAGCCCCTGGAGCAGGTGCTGTCGGGGAGCCTCGAGGCTGCCCCGTGTGATCTCCCGCAGGATGGATGAGCACAAAGTGCTGGGCAGGGCAGCAGGCATGCAGACACCCCAGAAGCCAGCCTGAGGACTCACCCCTACCCTGCCTGGCAGACCACCCCTCGCAAGGGAAGGCCTCCCACCACCCCCACAAGGGGCTCTGTGCAAGGGATGCCTCTGAGCGTTAGGCTGGGCTGCATGTTTTAAGCCACAAAGCTGTGCCAGCACAGTGGATCTCAATCAAGCACGGCGAGGGAGCTGTTAAGAAGGAAGAGCCTTGGGGCCGGCCTGGTGGTGCAGCTGTTAAGTTCATGGCTCCACTTCGGTGGCCCAGGGTTCAGTGGTTCAGATCCCAGACACAGATGGGAGTCAGGGACCAGCCCCCTGTTGCAAAAGAAACTAGGTGGGAAGGAGTTGTCATCTCCTTTCCATTGGTCTCTAACAGAAGCATTTCGTTACGAATGAAACAGGACCCACACCCCACAGCCGTGCTGCACCCACCACAGCACAGGCCAGAACCCGTTCACGCCACGCTGTCCTGCAACGCCCTGGCGCCCACCGCTTCTGGGAACTGCGGTAACAAAGAAGCACTTAGGTTTCTATGTCACACATTTCAGAAAATATTTTGACAACTGTGTTTCAGTGTAATTGGTTTCCTTTGTAACGTAGGTTCTACTCTCTGCACTGCCCCCTACGTGGCACCAAAGTAAGGACACGGAGAGGAGGAGCCCTGGCTGAGAAGCAGGGCCTTGCCCTGCCCAGCCAGAGTGGAAATCCCAGATCACTCACCTTGGGCCCTTTCTTCTCCATGAGAAGCCAGGTGGTCTCTACCTCGGGGCCTCCGGGGAGGGCCACAGGGACAGCTCTTAAAGAGCCTGGCTTGTCTCGGTGGATCTCGATTGAGGCCCACCAAGACTGCAGACAGAGGGAGACCAAGATGCAGTGGCTCCACGAGGACAATGGCCAGGAGGTGGGGGCCCTGCATGAGGAGGGCCAGCAGAGGGCCCAGCCCACGCGGCTGCAGCAGGGCGTCTGGCGAGCCCAGGGCAGGGCTGGTCAGGATGGGTGGTGGAAGAGGCAGGGAGCTTCTGAGCTGGGGAACCGGGGACCGCAGCCCTTCCCCCGTGATGGGAGCCCTGAATCCAGACACAGTCCAGTCCCGCATGGAGGCCACCACCACCTGGGGAGGGGCGTGGCCGCATGAGGGGTGAGCGGGGAGCCAGGAGCCCAGGTGGGTTGACCTGGTTGGTCGCCTGTGTGGCCCACAATAAGCAGTGACCTGTAGGTGGCAGGAGTGAGCCACAGACTGGACAGCCGGCCAGGCAGCAGCCAGCATGGGACTGTGGTTAGTCCTGGAGAGTGGCCCTCATATGTGGGGGCTGTAAGTGGGTCCCACCCCTCCATTGCTCCAGGGCTGAGGCCAGAGGAGCAATGACCAGCCCTGAAACTTCCAACTCCTCGCCTTAGAAGTCCCTAACCCTGGGGCCCCCGTGAGTTCACGACCCTGGAGCATCGCTCAGGACCTTGACCGCCTACCCCAGACCCTCCTTGAACTTCCTCCTCTGGGGAGCGTCCACCAGCAAGCTGCCTGGGCCCCTGGCCTCCTGTGCCTTCAGAAAGCTGCGCCCGGAGGGCGACATCAGAACCTGGGGTTCTCCTTTGGGGTGTTCGTGTGAACCTGGCTGTACCCCAACAGGGCGCTTGCCAGGGCTGGGTCCCTCCAGACTCACCCCAACCCCCCATAGGTGAAGAACTTCACTTCCTCTTTTATACGTCAGGTGTGCACCTGCACATGCGGCCCAGCCACCCAGGGGAAGCGTGAAGGTGTTTGCACGTGCGCACACCAGGCACCCCAAGGGCACTCAGACACTCAGAGCCGCCACGGACATCCAGAAGCATTTGTGTGCCCCGGACCGCTCAGCCAGGAGAACGAGGCCTGTGTGCCACCATCTGCCATGCCCCCCACCGCAGACACCTGACAGGTGCTCAGTAAACACCTCAGGAAAGAGGAAGGAGCAAAGGCCTGCAGAGCGGGCAGGAGGGACCCACACGTTCAGCCTGCCACCCAGCGGGGACCCCACCTCCAGAGCTAGCCAGCTCGGAACTGACCTCCCTGCCACTCTGGGCGGAAGGCCTGTCACGGGGGCCCTCCTAGAGCCAGGGCCAGCCTCTCTCCAGGACCACAGCCCCTCCACCTCCCACTGGGACAGGCTCAGGCAGAGGAGCGGGTATGGAGGACAGAGGCTGGAGGGCCAGGTGGGCCTGACAAGGAGGCACGAAGTCAAGGGGGACAGGGGCTGGGTCTGGATGTGTGGCTGGAGGGGGGCCTCAGCAAGGAGCAGGGAAGGAGCCCTGGGGGCGGCGGGGGGTGCCCAGCACGCTCACCTTCCCAGACCCACCCCACCTGCCCTACTCCAGAATGCCCTCCTGGACGCTCTGCCAGTCAATGGCCAAGGGGCCTCCTTCTGTTCCTGCAGGGAGAAGCCCCACTTCCGCCCCCCCGGGGGCTGACCCCGCAGCTCATCTGTAAAGGTGCATCTCCCCTGCAGAGTCGTCCACACTTGACCCCCTTATGGAGAGATGCATGGTCTGCCCTCAGGAGCCCCCCTCTCTGGGGAGCCCAGCCCTGTCCTGGGGGCTCTGAGGGGCCCAACGTGGCCCTGACAAGGGTCTGGGGACACCTGACACCGCCAGAGTCCACCTGCATGGGCTGGCTGCACCTCTGGCCCAGAGGCCTCCCCTGCCTGTCCTCAGCTGGGGAAACATCGGAAGCTCAGGCCATTTATTTTTTGATATGTGTCCCGTGCCCCCCACCCACCCAAAGAGGCCTTGACCCTATCGGGCCACACACGTGCACACTCTCCTCCTCTGGGGCAGGGGCCTTGGTGGGAAGGGCCTGCTGCCCAGCTCACAGGGAGCCCCTCACTCCCCATGGCTGTAGGGGCAGGGCTTCTGGGGCACCATCCCCTGCAGCCGGGAGGCAGCTCCCCACAGCCCAGACACCAAGCTGTCTCTGCACCCTATTCCATCAGACCCCCAGCCCACCGTGGGGCCGCGGGTCCCCGCCACAGGGGCTCTGCAGGGCGATGACCCCTGCCAACTCCATCGAAGCCTTCCTCAGAGCCTGGCCTCTGAGCTCAGGCAGCGCAGAGACCAGGGACCTAGACCCAGCCCGTGCGCCAGTAGGCACCTGCGGCTGCCGTCTCTCTGGGCCTCAGTCTCCCTGTCTGCAGAACGGGAAGGGCCGCCTGCCCAGGGCAGCATCTCTGGAAAGTCCCCAGGCCCAGCTCCCTCCCCCGAGGCAGCACTGGGGGGAGGCAGGAGGCTTCCCCAGAGGCCCCAGCGGCCCTGAAGGCTGCGCCAGGCTCGCTCTAACAATGCGCTTCCCCCACACAATTCCCAGAAACAGAAACGCCGCCCTCTCTGCCCTGCCAGCCCGCCAGCCTGGCGGCCACTCCACCCTCCCCCTCCCCAGGGGTCCCTGAGGCAGTGCCTCCCAGGGGTCCAGCACACCGGCCCTGCCCTCCTGGAGAGGGATCAGGGAAACTCACGGAGGAGGCACACTGGGAGGTGACCTTGGCCAGGCCCCCCTCCAGGAGCAGATCACTGTCCTTCACTCCCAGTGGTAAGTCCATTCCTTCCTGCCCTGCACAGGCCCATCTCCACACAGCAACTGTGCCGACGCTATGGAAAGCTAAGTCGGATCATGCCCCTCCTCTGCTCAAAACCCTCCCAGGTTGCCAAGTCTCCTTCAGAGAAAAGAGCAAGACCCTCCCAGGCCCCATACAGCTCCTCATCCCCGTCCCTCTGCACTCCCTGTTCTCCCACCAGCATTCTTCCCTGCCTCAGGGCCTTTGCACATTCTGCTCCCTCTGCGTAGAACACTCCTCCCCATGTATCCTCTCATCTCCTTCATGTGTTTCCTTCAGGGGCTGGTTCAAAAGTCACCTCGTGAAAGGAGAGGCAGTGACACCCCTGACTCCCTCCTCCACACCTGGCAGCCCCACTCTGCACAGCGCGTCTCACAGCCTGGTGCCCCAAACGCTGATCTGGTTGTGGGTTTGTTCATTGTCCTCTCTCTGCATCAGAGCAGGAGCTCCCCACAGGCAGGGACTTGGGTCTGTTTGATTTGTGTCAAATCCTTATCTCCCAGAACAGGGCCTATACATGGTGGGTGCTCGATAATGAACAAATGAATGGATGATGAACGATTCCGGCCCCTGAGGGAGAAGGGGTGAATGGTCCCCAGGAACACAGACCTGCCCCCTCCAGCCCACTTGGCAGCTCTGAACCGATGGACCATCAAAGCCATTTGTCACCAAAGCCAGGGCAGCAGCAGAAAAGAAGCACAGGGCTGCCCTGCCCCCACGGTGGGGGGCCCACAACACCCGGGGGCCCTGCTCCTTCTTCCCACAATTCCCAGGGCAGCTGAGGACTGTCACCAGAGCCTGGTAGGAGAGTGGGGGGCCAGCCTAGCCCAGGGCAGGTGGGCACCGCACTCCTGGGGGCCCAGGATATCCAAGTGTGCCACAGAGGGCTCTGCCACACCAAAAGCCACCAAGGGGACCAGGGCACGACTCCTGCAGGACCAGGACACTCCCACACCCAGGCCTGGGGCACTGAGCTCTGAAGGAAGACACCATACCAGCAGCTGCCCCGAGCCTGGATCGGGAGGCAAGGGGGGAGGAGCCAGGGGCAGGAGCGCCGGGCCTGGCTGGGGCCAGACAACTGGACAGACAGAGTGTCTGGCGCCTGCTCAGCCAGGCTGGCCCTCGGCTCCCTCCTCGCAGCTGTGGCCTTCCTTCCTGAGCTGGGTTTCCTGGCTCCTCCCTGCTGTTGCCGCGGAAACCCAGAGCTGCCGGTTCCCATGGAGCTCCCGCTGAGCACGCAGCAACACCCCAGGACACGGCTCCACGACACAGCTCGACACCCCCAGCATTTGGAAACAGCCTCTGCAACATCCCCAACTCCTGGAACACCCACAAAAGCCACTCCAATTGCACGCAGCCCAGCCCCAACCATCCACGGTGCGCCTGCCCGTGCCACGGGGCGGGCTCCTCATATACGCTGCACTTGGCGCCCCAGCATCCACAAGCTTGTGCCCTCGGCCCAGAGAGGCCCCCACTTGCTTAGTCCTGCTGAGCACTGAGTACCCCACAGCACTCGGGGGCAGATCCAACACCCTGCACGGCACCCCTGGACCTGCAGCACACCCCCGAGACACCCACAGCCGCAGCAGCACCCCACTCTTCTGCTCACTCAAGAGGCTCCAGACCCTCAGGTGGTCCCACACCCCAAGAGCACACTGACAAACACCCAGCTCAGCCTGTGGCTCTCAGGGCCACATGACTGTGGCAAGTCGCGCAATGACCTCAAACCAACGTTCTGGAAAGCTGCCCGAGCCCACTCCCTCCTGCCCACCCCCGACCTTTCCCAGGAGCCTGGGGGCTCTGTGCACACCAGGTCCAGCACCCCAGGCTGACAGCAGCACAGCACCCACCGGGTGGGGCAAGCACCTGGATCCCCAGTCTTGCCGCTGGGAGAGACTCACACACACACATGTGGGCCCGGTTGGTTCTAGGCCTTCAGGTGGCCTCCCCAGAGGCCCTGACCCCAGGGCAGAGGTTGAGGCTGACCCCACACCTCGAATTCTCTCCCACCCTCTGCCCCGCCCCAGCCCTCTGAGAGGCCGCAGAGCAAAGCCTGGGGATGCGGGCCAGGCCTGCAGCCCTGGTCTCCAGGACCAAGAGGCAGGACCTCTTCTGGGCCTCCTGGCTCCAGAGCTCCGGCCTCAGGAAACCAGAGAGTCCGCTCCACCTGGACCTCGTCCAGCGGGGACCCCACCCCACCCTCAGGGAGCAGGAGGGTCCAGCCCCTTGAGACTCTGTAATTGGTCCCAGCCTCGCTGCTCCTGCAGCAGCTGGGCTGGGCGGTGGGACCCTGTGAGGTCTGTGCCCCGGGCAGTGCCTGGGAGGTCCGCCGCCCCGGAGCCCAGCCAAGCCCCCACCCAGAGCCACCACCATGGGGGATTATCCAGCATCCTTTGCAGGCCTCCCCCAGAGCCTGGGGGTCCCATCCAGGGTGAGGGAGGTGGTGGGTGGACAGCAGGGAGGCTAGCCCCACATTTGCAGAGAATGCTGGCCCCTTCAATTCACCTTTCTTTCTAGGGAGCTGGGGGCTGCAGACCCTGGCCAGGCCAGGCTGAGTGGGTTCTGGAGCTACAGGAATGCCCGCGGACTGGCAAATCACTCCCGCTCTGGAAGGAACCGGGGCCACAGCTTGGTGGCCAGAGAAGTCTTGGGGGCCCCTCCCTTGGTGGGTGTGGATGGCCAGGACTTCACTGAACAGGACCCCCTTTCTACGCCCTGTGGGTCCCATCTCCTCATAGCAGAGGCTGGACTCTGGCTCCCAAGGCCCTGGGCAGCCTCCAACACTAGCGTCTTCCTCACCCCCACCCCCAGGCACACAGACAGACAGACACACAGACCACACACAGATGCACAGACACACACTGCTGACGCCCTGCCCCCAGCACAGCTGGCCACACCCACACCAGGCCTGGGGAGTCCCCTCAGCCTGAGACTCCGGGGTCAGGGCCACCCCAACTGCAGTCCACACCCCCATTGTTTCTGCATCTGGACAGTGGGCCAGAGCCACCGTCCTCACCCTCAGGCAGCATGCAGAGGAGGGTGGCCTGACCGAGAAGAGGCGGGGGGGCACGCCAGGAGGCTCTCTGCTCACTCTGCCCAGCCGCAGCCCACAGGACATGACAGCCGGACACCTGAGTCGCACAGCTCGGCCAAGAGGGAGGGCCACGGGCTGGCGCCGGGCGAGGCGGCCATCCGGAGGGAGCAGTAGGCAGTGAGGTAACGCCGGACATGGCTGCCTCTGCATCTGCAGCAGCTGGGACAGCTCTGGGCCGTCGGGGGTTGCAGGGGGCCAGGCAGGGCTCCTGGGGGGACTGAAAATCCATCCCAACGTGGGAGGGGCTGTAGCAGAGGATCCTGCAGGCCTCCTTCCTGAACGCCAGTGACCGTTGTCCCTGACCAGCTGCTGCCCAGGCTGACCTCAGACCACACCCAGAACACTGCGGGAGGTGGCAGCATCCACCAAGCACTGGCCCCTCGGACGGTCCCTCAGCTACAGCCTTCCACACACATCCCTCCCACCGCTGCAGGCTGCCCCCCACCACCCACACAGGCCAAAGGGGAGCTGGCATCTCTGGGAGAGGCCTGTGTGTCCGTCCACCCCAGCACCCTTCCTGCCTGCCTCCCAGGAAAAGCCGGCTTCCCTGGGGCCCAGAGAACCCCCTTCCTGGTGCCTTGACTGCCCCAAACACCAGTGCGGGCTGTGTCCGAGAATCAGGCCCTGGGGCCTGGGAGAGCTGGAAACCTCACCCTTTATTCCTCAAGCCGATGGACGGGATCCTCCACGACAGAACCTGATGTGGGGACAAGTTGTACACCCAACAGCCCTTAGGTCAAGGGAGCCCTGTGGGGGTGCTGGCTCCTCCCCAGGACAGGAGGGCTCCTGGGAGCAGCTCAGGACGCACCACATTCATAAACGCTGACTGTATGTGGCCTAGAGGAACAGAGGACAGAGAGCCTCTGGCTACACAGGCCCAGGGTCACCGACACCTGTGGCAATGTACCACGGAGCTCCCAAGGCTTGCGGTGGGGGCTCCTGACATGGTAAGCAGGGGCTGCAAATGAATGCACAGGAGGGAAAACTGTGAACCACCCCAGGGCTGCTGAGGACACTGGCCCTACCCCGAAAAGAACCACCCTCAGCATGAGAGGAAGACTGCCCCGGGGAGGACCCCTCAGCTTCCAGAGCCCAGACCCCTTCCTGGTGGGGGAATGCAGACCGAGAGGGGGCTGGAAGCTCCTCTGGAAACCCTCCCAGGCCTGAGGGTCCCAGGGAGGGGCTCCCTTCCCCACACCTGCCCTGACCCTGGTCCAGCCCCACTCTCACTGCAGGGATTGCCCGGGCTGAGCTCCTGCTGGTCCCAGCCGTCGACCCCCACAGGCCCTGAAGCCCTGAAGCGGGGCAGCGAGGCCGGGGCTCTGCCTTCCCCGCAGGCTGCGCAGGCTGCTCCGCCCTCGCAGCCCCCTTGGCTCACTGGGTCAGGAGGTCTGCCGCCGAGGTTCGCCCTGTTCCAAATCGGTCTGGGAGTGGAGGAGAGGACACGAAGACCATCTTCTCCTTTAACCCCATGGACAGGCTTGGGGGTAGAGATCGAAGCCCCCAGTGCTGAAAGTTCCACATGTGGGTAGAAGTTGGGGGGCACACAATGACCCTGGGGTTTTCTAGAGCACTTCCCCAAGATACAGGGCGCTTTTTCCAAGGTGCCCCTTATCTTTGAGCGGGACTCGAGGAAGGACTTACAGGCCGGCGACAGGCAGCCTCCCAAGAACACAGTGTTAAAATATGACCCCTCCTCCCAATGCAATTTCATGGGGGAGGGGCGGGGGCAGCCACCCTCCCCCAATTACCGCCTGGGGGGTCTCTCTCCGTGGGTGGGGGCGGCAGCTGTCTCTCACAGTCTGACACTCCCATGAGGACGCTCCCTTCCAAGCTCCAGCCCACATCAGTGGCCCTTTCCTACTCGGGGGGTCTCTCCTTCAGAGAGAGCGCGGGGGGCGCTGCGCGGAGGAGGCCGCGGAGGAATCCGGACGGTGGAGAAGAAAGGGAGCCCCCGGAGAGGGGCGGCCCCGGCCCCGGCCCCGGCCCTGGCCCGCCCCGCCCCGCCCCGCCCCGCCCGCAGCGCCGCCGATTGGCCCCGCGCCGCTATATCTGGGCGCCCACCCGGCGCGAGGCCACCGCCGTCCGTCCGCCTGTCCCGGCCCGCCTTCTGCGCCCGTCCCGCAGTGCCAGCCGCCCACCCTCCGCGCTCCCGCGCTCCGTTCCGCCCAGGCCGCGCCTAGCTGGAATGCAGAGATCGCCGCCCGGCTACGGCGCACAGGACGACCCGCCAGCCCGCCGCGACTGTGCATGGGCCCCGGGACTCGGGGCCGCCCCTGAGCCGCGCGGCCTCCCCGCCGCCCCCGCCGCGCCCGCCGCGCCCGCCTCGCCGCCCAGTCCGCAGCGCAGCCCGCCGCGAAGCCCCGAGCCGGGGCGCTATGGCCTCAGCCCGGCCAGCCGCGGAGAGCGCCAGACGGCCGACGAGTCGCGCATCCGGCGGCCCATGAATGCCTTCATGGTGTGGGCGAAGGACGAGCGCAAGCGGCTGGCGCAGCAGAACCCAGACCTGCACAACGCGGTGCTCAGCAAGATGCTGGGTGAGTGACGCGGACGGGCGGGAAGGGTGAGCAGTCGGGGGAGGGGGACTTCGCGGAAGGGGATCAGAATGGGCAAGGGCCGCTGCCTACCCTCGCGGCGCGCCCAGGGCGCACGCAGGGCCCGGCAGTGCGCCCGCCCGACGGCCCCCCACTGACCCGCGCCCGCGCCCCGCAGGCAAGGCGTGGAAGGAGCTGAGCACAGCCGAGAAGCGGCCCTTCGTGGAAGAGGCGGAACGGCTGCGCGTGCAGCACCTGCGCGACCACCCCAACTACAAGTACCGGCCGCGCCGCAAGAAGCAGGCGCGCAAGGCCCGGCGGCTGGAGCCCGGCCTCCTGCTCCCGGGCCTGGCGCCCCCGCCGCCGCCCGAGCCCTTCCCCGCGGCGCCCGGGCCGGCCCGTGTTTTCCGCGAGCTGCCCACGCTGGGCGCAGAGTTCGACGGCCTGGGGCTGCCCACACCCGAGCGCTCGCCGCTGGACGGCCTGGAGCCTGGAGAGGCCGCCTTCTTCCCGCCGCCCGCCGCACCCGAGGACTGCGCGCTGCGGCCCTTCCGCGCGCCCTACGCCCCCGCCGAGCTGCCCCGGGACCCCGGCGGCTGCTACGGGGCTCCCCTGGCCGAGGCGCTCAGGACCGCGCCGGCCCCCGCCGCGCCGCTCTCCGGCCTCTACTACGGTGCCCTGGGCGCGCCCGGCCCGGGCCCGTATCCCGGCCCGCTGTCGCCGCCGCCCGAGGCCCCGCCGCTGGAGGGCGCGGAGCCGCTGGGGCCCGCCGCCGACCTGTGGGCCGACGTGGACCTCACCGAGTTCGACCAGTACCTCAACTGCAGCCGGACTCGGCCCGACGCCACCGGGCTCCCATACCACGTGGCGCTGGCCAAGCTGGGCCCGCGTGCCATGTCCTGTCCGGAGGAGAGCAGCCTGATAGCCGCGCTGTCCGACGCCAGCAGCGCCGTCTACTACAGCGCATGCATCTCCGGCTAGGCCGGCGGCCCACGCCGTGTGTCGCCGCTCTGTCTGTCGCGGGTGTACGTTGCAGGCTACTTGGAACAGCCCCGCGGGAACCAGCGACGCCTGCGCTCAGCGGCCGCCGCCGCGGGCATCCTGCTGGGGTGGTTCCCACACGCCCGGGGCTTTTCCAGGGAGCCCAGGCCTATGACCTGTTGGCTGGCCCTGCCAAGGTTAAGTTTTTGAAGCGCCTAATCCTTTTCCTGCAGTGTATTTTCTAGAACCAAGCTGTATTTTTTACTTTGCCTTTTTTATATACATAATACAACATATTTAATTTTTATTAAACCTTCAACTCTTTTTCTAAGGGATTTCACTGATCAAAAACATCCATGTAGCAGGGGCTTTTTAAACGTGAGGAATAACAACGCTTTTTTGCTGTAAAGGGAAGGAGGAGCCGGAGCTGGGTCCCCCTGGGCCAGGCAAAGCCACAATAAAGCCCCTCACCTTTCCTCTGCCACCAGCGTCTGTGCTTGTTGGAGCACCCTTGGCTGTGCCCTTCCCTCCAGATGGCCCCCAGAGAGCCTGACCCCAGCGAGGACCCCACAGCCCCCACTTCATCCTTCCAGGATGCGCCCCTCATGCAGAGTTGCTGGGAAGCACACGTGCGGTCCCCTAACCCTGCCAGCCCTCCATTCCCCTCCTGGCCCACCCATCTTAAGCCTAATAAGGATCAGACTAACCCAGCAACCCCTCTCCATCCCCACCCAGGTTTCACCATCCTCATCTCCTCCTTGGAACTTCCTTCAAGCCCAAGACCTGCCCAGGACAGTGCCCTTCTCCCAAGGAGGGGGGGGAGTGTGTGTGTGTGTCAAAATCTGTTTGCAGACGTGCATCACAGGGCCCCTGACTGTCAGTCTCAATCCAGTGTCCTCAGAGAGAGCAGCACCATGTCAGCTACACTGCTCCCTAGGGTGACCTGTCCAGGTCAATGACCAGACCAGCAGGGCTCAAGCTGCACATCTCAAGCCCTAAACTCTGGAGCCCCATCACACTAGCCCTATGCCCCTCCCAGCAAGACTGGACACCCTCTGTTCACACTTCCTCCTTGGTACTCCAAGTTCCTTCCCAGTGCCCCTCACTGAGGAGCCCACAGGTTCAAGAGAAGTTGGCAGCAATCATCCTGGGTGATTCTTTCCTGGGACAGGATCCATGACACCCCCAGAAGTGAATCCCCTGCTCATTCACATACTTCTCAGGGCCTAGCAGGTCTTCTAAGCCAAGAGGAGGGGTCATGTGTCCCCTTGGTCTATCCTACCCCAGTGCCCACCCCCATAGCATATTGAGGGATACAGGTGACTCCTGACAACCCTGATGTGGGAAAGTCACTGAATTCAGTCTTCCGAGTGCCTGCAAGTGCGGGTGTCTGTGACACATGAGGGTTCTGTATGACAATGTGTGTGGTTCTGTGAGTCAACTACTGGTGAGACTGAATCTGCATATGTGTGAGTGAGTGTGTACATGTGTGTGGCTGTGATGCTGTGACAGTGTGGCCATGTGCTTCTGTGTGACCAGCCCTGAGGGTGACTCTGTGTGTGACGCCCATGGTGTCTGAGACTGCACACGGACGTGCAGCAAGCCTGGGTGTCCACGCTGCTGCCTGAGTGTGCAGGGAGGTGAACAGACTGTGGGGCTGTCCTCAGGTGTCCTGCCTCTCGGAGGCAGGTTGACATCATCTTTGTATTAACTGGCAAAAGCCCCACATCTCAGCTGGTGGAGTGAGGGGGCTGCACCTGGGCCCCCATCCCCACCCCATCGGCAGGAGGGCCCAGAAAACTCAAAGACAAAGGGACAGAGAGAGATACACATAAAGGGACAGAAACAGACAAGCGGAGGAGGGTGGGAGATGGACTCCGAGGTGGAGAGAGATGGCCTGAGCAGGTGGAGGGACAGACAGAAATAGCCCAGGGGACACCAGTGGCGTCATTTGCTCCTTCAAAGCATACATGAGTGCTGGCACACAGTAGGGAGGCAGGGAAGCTGAGGCACAAAGGGACAAAGGTGGTCCAATCCAGCCACATACGTCATGGAGGGGAACCGATGCTGAGTCCTGGGCTCATGCATGAAGAGAAGCACACATCACCTATGAGTGTGCAAGCCACACCCAACCCTCACAGCCCACCAACTCCTGCTCTGGACCTGCCCCCCTGGGGGACAGGTGACCCACCCCTGGGGCCCTGGGTCAGCTGGGCCAAGGAGCGCCCACTGTGGGGATAGCCCACTGTAGGGACGAGACCCACGGCAGCCAGAGTCCAGGAGCCTCTGCCCAGGTGTGGACCCTCCCACCTCTGTACCCCATCCCTGGCCAGGGCAGGGGGAGGGAGGACCAGCCCAGCCTGTCCTGTTGCTATGTGAACAGCCCCACAGAGGGCCTCACTACCTGGGCCCAGCCATTGTCCCATCCGTGCCCTCACCCCAGAGACACCCATGGACACACACAGAACAGGTCCTGGACGAGCGGATGCTACGTCTGTCTCTCCTGTTTTCTGGCACAGGCTGGAGCAGTATTCTCACATCCCCTTCTTTGGGCTCCTGACTCCCCCCGCCTCCCTCCCCCCTAATCCAGAGGATCTGCCCCTCCAGGCCCCTGGGATCAGTGGGATGCGGGGCCATAAGAGTGCCTTGAGGTGGCAGCACACCCCATTGCCAGAGTAGGGAGGACATTGCCCAAGGAGGCAGAACAGCTTGCTCCCCAGAAGCCCCTTCCCCAGTGCCAGGGTGGGAGACCAGTGAGGGGCCCAATTTGGAGCGAGTCCCCAGCGCCAGGGGCTGGGGGCATCCGGGAGCAGGAGCAGAACGGGAACATGAAAGGGGCCTCCCACCGAGGGCAGCTGTTTCAAATAGCTGCTCCTCAGCAGCAGTGGGCCAGCACAGAGGGTGGGGTAGGGGTCTGCTTAGAGGATCCTCTGCCCAGCGCCTTGACTGGGGAGCTCCCAAAAGGCCTGGCTCTGCCGGAGCTACATGGAGCCGCCCTCCTAGGCAGGACCACAGCCCCGGGCCTGGGTGGCTCCTGCCTTGGGTCGGGCTTCCCACCCCTCCCCCTCCTGGCTCCACCCACCTGCTTCCCCAAGGGTTAGAGAAGGGAAGTCCCCACCCCCAGCTCCCGCTGAGTCAGACCCGCCAGGAACAGACCCAGGCCGCCTAGCTCCTGGCGGGAAGTTCTAGCAGCCCTGCCTGGCAAAAGCCACAGCTCCCACGCCCGGGACCCAGCCTGGCCCTGGAGTGACCTGGGCTGAGGTGCTGAGCTCTCCCCAGCAAGCCACCAGGGGAGGAGGTCTGGCAGGGGCTGCTGAGAGCAAGAAGGTGCACCCCTCTCCCCAGTAGACACACCATCACCTCAGACACCTTCGGGAACACCACACGCCCCCACCCACACCGAGTCACACACCACACCAAGAGACACACCAGGACCAAGGCTGTGCTCATACTCAGACCCCAAGAAGGCCATGCTGGGCGGGCAGGAGGAACCTAAGCTCCCTCCACTCAACCAGACAGCACTGACATGATCCAGCTATGGAGCTCACATTCTTTTTTTCTTTTTAAAGATTTTATATTTCCTTTTTCTCCCCAAAGCCCCCCGGTACATAGTTGCGTATTTTTAGTTGTGGGTCCTTCTAGTTGTGGCATGTGGGCCACCGCCTCAGCATGGCCTGATGAGCGGTGCCATGTCCGCGCCCAGGATCCAAACTGGCGAAACCCTGGGCAGCCAAAGAGGAGCACGCGAAGTTAACCACTCGGCCACGGGGCCGGCCCCATGGAGCTCACATTCTACAAAGCCCACCTACATTCTCAAGTAGGCAAGTTAGTGGTTTTAGTAGGTGCAACCATTACCACTGTCCAATTTTAGCACTCTTCCATCATCCCAAAAAGAAACCCATGCCCATTAGCATCACTCCTGATTCCTCCTGCTCCCAGTCCCTGGGAAACACTAATCTACTTTCCGTCTCCGTGGATTTGCCTGTTCTGGACATTTCATATGAATAGAATCATACAAAGTGGCCTTTTGAGTCTAGCTTTGTTCACTGAACATGATGTTTTCAAAGTTCATCCCTGTTGTAGCATGAATCAGCACTTCGTTCCTTTTTAGGACTGAATAATATTCCATTGTGTGGATGGATCCATTCTATCTATTCATCAGCTGATGGACATTCAGGCTGTTTCCATGTTTGGGGGATTGTGAAGAATGTTGCTATGATCATGCAAGGTTTTGTGTAGATGCGTGTTTTCATTAAAATTACATAAATTTGTAACTCAAATAACCAAGTCTGAGTGAGAAGCACCTTAAATCTATATGCTAGAGCAGCTGATCCCAAAAAGGGGGTCCAGAGCTAGTGACCTGCAATCCTCATGGGCCCCCCCCCAAAATCGAAACTCAATCCTCCACCCCAGCCCACCTTGCTTCATGCAACAGACTGGGGAGGGGCCCTAAGGAACACGCTCAGGTCCAGACCCCCAAGGTCTTGGCTGTGTGTGGAGGTTCCTGGCCCAGGACTGGGGAGGGGGCTGGGTGGGAGCCCAAGATTCCTCCACTTTGGGTTTCAGGCCCCAGCCCACTCCGGCTTCCTCCCACCTCCCCTACCTCCACACCAGCGCTCAGCCTCTAGGGGAATTCCCCCGGGTGGGGTGTAAGCACCTTGGGAGCTCCTCGCCCTCGGCCTTGTTCCCCGCGCCCCGGCCCCGGCCTCCGCGGCCCCCCGGCCGGTCCCCCACACCCTCTGCCCCCGCAGGCCCCCGTCCCCGCGTCCCCCAGTCCCCCGCGGCCCCCTGTCCCCCACACCCCCACCCCATCCCCTGCGGCCCCCACGCCCCCCGGCCTGCCCCCATAGCCCCCTGTCCCCCACGCCCCCCGTCCCCCTCGTCCTCCACGCCCCTAGTCCCGGCCCCCACGCCCCGGGCCCGTCCCCCACGCCCCCGGCCCCGGAGGCCCCCCGGCCCCCGCGGCCCCGCCCGGCCGCGAGAAAACAGGAAGGGGCGCGCGGCGGCGGCGCGGGAGGAAGCGCAGGAAGCGGCGGCGGGTGCGGCGCTTATCTCGGGCCGCAGCCGGACCCCTGGCCTCACGCCCCGCGCAGGCCGGCAGGGGACGCGGGGGCGGCCGGCGGACTGGGCCACCTCACCCCCAAGCCACAACGATCACAACTGGGCCCTGGAGGGAGGCGACAAGGCCTGCGACAGGACTTCACAGAGCCAGGCGGTGCCCCTCCCAGACGTGAGCAGAGGTCCCTTCAGGACACAGCCGAAGGTGACCCCCGGGGGCCAGCGTCCACCCCAGGATGCCGCACCTGCCCACAACACACACTACAGCCCCTCCTCTGACCTCCCCATTTCCCCCCAAACAAAGACTCACTTCCCCCAGCAGGTGCCAGCTCCCTGCTTGTTCTTGGGGGAGGGGTTGCAATGGTTGTTTGTTTCTTTGTTTACAAAGCTGGGTCTTTTCCTAGGGAGGGGCCAGGATGGGGACTGTCCCTGGGCACCCCCTCCCCAGGGTCCCGCAGGCCACTGGCAGGGACAATGGTCTCCAGCACCTGGCACTCCCCACCAGCAGTATTTGCTTTGCTTCCTGGTGGGGGGGGCCTTGTTTGTTTCTGCACCAACCACAGCTGGCGTAGGGGGCCTCCTTGCACACCTGCAGGGCTGGGGGACCCCACACTCAGGCTCACACACAGGGCCAAGTGCCAGCAGGGCCCGCGCATCCTCCAGGGCTGCGTGCAGGTGCTTCCTCCTGAGCCTCCCAGTCTGCATGCTGCCGCAGCCTCCTCAGCACCCAGCGCCAGATGGACGGCCCGGTGAACCCACGTCCTGTCCCATAGCCTCGGCTCCAGGAGCACGAGGCCTGGGCATGGAGGCACTGGGCTCTGTACCACCTCCCCTTGCTCAGTTGGACTGGGGTGGTGGCCAGTGTGTGGGGGGGTGGGGGGAGGTGCTGCCAGAGCTCAGAAAAGGACCCCGGGGCAGGGCAGCCTGCAGCCCTCAGAAGGGCCAGTGCACTGGGCTGGCATGGACCCCACCCCTGCGGCCTGTTTGCCACCTGGGAAGGGGCAGAGGTGGGAGGTGGGAGGTGGGGGTGGGGAACACACAGGGACAAAGTTGGGATTAACTTTTTGGTTTTTCAAATCCAGAGACTAGTTTGCTGGTTGCCAGTGTTCCAGATGTTCTTTCAAAGGCTCTCAGTCTGGGGAGGCCATGGGACCCGGGCTACCCTTCAAAGCCTGCCTGGCCCCCCCTGCCTTTCAGCGCTGCATGGGCTGGGGGTGGGGGGTTTGGCTCCCTGGCTGCAGGAAGTTGCACAACCCTGGTCAGTGCCCTGCGGCCCCATCTGCCACCCTCATACAGCCCCTCCTCCTTCTGGGCCCCAGCCCCCAGCTCCCTGGCAGCAGCAGGGAAAGCACGTGTGAGATGGGATACCACCACTGGGTGCAGGCCCCAACCCGACCACATATGTGCCCCAGAAACAATGTCTTATGGAGGAACCACCAGGCTCAGGCCACATGCTCCGTCTTCAGCAGGGAGAGCAGAGCAGGCTGGCCTGGCAGACACCTCGAGTCCACAGACACGCAGGGCCCATGCACCAGTCATGCTGCCAGCACTCTGCCCCAGTGGCCCCATGGCCAATGGCTATGCCCGTGGTTGTCTCTTCCCACCTCTGCGTCAGTGCCAGTCAGCTCCAGCCAGCGAACGCTGAGCAGCTCATGTGCGGCTGCAAACAATCCACAAAGGGGTCCTGGCACTGAAGTCTGAAGGGGCGTCTCAGGGTCTGAGCGGGGCACCCCCAGTGTTCTCTCTAGTCTCTGTCCCTTGGCAGCCCGATGTAGCTGTGTGCCTGCCCCTAGACTTGGTCTGGTTGGGATGCCCCACCATGGACAAGTGAACTCTGTCCCAGAAGTCCACCCTGCCCGCATCTGGCCTGAGGAAGGAGCTGTAGGAGGTTGAATGGTTGATGGTGGCCCCCACAAAAGCTGTGTCCACCTCCTGGAACCTATGAGTGGGACCTTATTTGGAGAAAGGGTCTTGGCAGATGTAATTAAGGATCTTGAGGGGAAGAGATCATCCTGGATTACCCAGGAGGCACGAGATCCAGTGGCAAAGATCCTTATAAAGAGGAGAGAAGCCATGTGAAGACACGCAGATTTGGAAGTGAGGGAGCCACAAGCTAAGGAATGCCTGGAGCCATCAGAAGTGAAGAGGAAAGAATGGATTCTCCCTTTGGAGTCCCTGGAGGGAGTACAGCCCCATGACAGCTTGACTTCAGGCCAGTGAGAGCTTTCTGTTGGGTTCAAACACCCAGTTGGTGGTAATTTGCTGCAGCACCCCTAGGAAACTGCACAGGTGGTTTTTGAGACATGGGGACAGGGACCCAGACCACCACACCCACAATGCCCGCCCAGCATGGGGGAGTTGGCAGGAACAGGACTGGGCAAGACGTGCAGAGCCTGTGCCCAGCGCCAAAGCCACTTGGCATGGTGAGGCCTTGAAAGAAAGGACAGGGGGTGTATGGTGGGGGGCTGTGCTGAGAACCACCTGGGAGTGAGAATGGGCAGCACTGAGTTCTACTGACTCAGGCCACAAGCCTCCAATCCCCACCGCCAGGCACTCAATTTGCCGGGACAGACCTGGTTAGACATCAGGAGGGCCCGCCTGAGAAGGAGCTCTGCCAGGCAGGGGGAGGTGTGAGCTGGGACCTGTGCAGAAACATACACTCCTGCATGTACACACCTGCAGGCAGCCCCCCAGGACATACCTCTGTGCACACACTCACACACACATACATATTACCAGCTGGGCTCCAGCAGGAGACCCCAGGAGAAATAGAGGCCAGGGTGCTGGAGCATCCTGCCCATTCATGTGGTCATGGTCCAGGACTCAGGCAGAGTTTGTATCCCCCAAACTCTGAGGCCTCTGCTCCTCCTCCTACCCCCCAGGGACTGTGGTTCGAACCCTCCTCAGGCATGGGTGGATGGAGGGGCTGCCCTGTTGCCCACCCACCTCCCCCCTAGCACAGTCTGACCGTTCTCAGCAGCAGGAGGGGAGCACCATGGGTGGGCAGCAGCCATGATAGCCCAGGAGGCCATGCTCAGGTGCCATGAGAGGAATACTCTCCCCACCGACCTGGGGGCTGGGGCAGGTCCAAGTGCAATGAGCCAGCTGTCCTTGGGGAAACAGGGCCATGGTGGAGGCCTCTATGGAGGGCCTGTCCCTACACCAAGACCCCTGGACTCTCTTACTGACCTTTTCCAGCTCCCAACTCTGCTGCCCTACGCCTCATCCCCAACTAAATTAGGCCTTTTTTCTCTTACCTGGACACGGGGCCACACCCCAAGGCTCGAACAGCAGGGCCCCAGCAATGTGAACTCCAGCAAACACTGAGGTCCAGGAAGCTCAGCTCCCCATCCTGTGCCCAGGGCGCGTAGGGGGTGTAACCATGCTCCGGGCCTGGGTGTTACCCCAGCTCTTACGCTTCCCGGCTGTGTGATTTGGGGCAAGTCTTGTAACCTCCTGGGGCCTCAGTTTCCTCATCTATAAAACAGTGACAGTAATTCCTACTGCACAGACTAAACGTGTTACATGTGTCCAGCGGGGAGCTGGGTCAGGGTCAGCCCTGTGGTGGTTTTGGGCCCATGCCCACTGTTCCACATGGAGGCTTCTCTGCACCTCCTGCCAGGGTGCCCAGAAGCAAGCCCTGTTTGGTGCCTCCTGGGCTGGTCCACCTGTCTGGTGGACATGATGATAGGTGCTGAGCCCACTGGACGTCGGCCCTGGCCAGGTGCTCTACTTCCCCCTCCATAGGCTGCGATGAGGAAGGGGTCACCGGACCCCCAGGCCTGCGCAGCTGTGGGCGGGGGAGTCCAGGGGTCGGCCTCTCACCCAGCCAAGCAAATGTAGGGTCCCTGGCCAGCCTGTCCAGTCCAGGGGTGGGGGTGGGTCTCGGTGACCCTCCCAGGGCCACAGGAAATGGCCTGGCCCGCTTGCAGCCAGGGCCAGCGACTCTGGCTTCCCCTCAGGCCCGTTTCCTTTATCCGGTTGTTTTGTTCCGAATTCACAAAGCTCAGCCTTCCCCTCCCCTCCATTTCCACCCCTTCCCCCATTCGAGTAGAGCAGGACGGACATGCCACGTTTTAGGGCCGCAGGAATCCTCCGCCCCGCCCCCCGACCTGGGCCCGGGACTGAGCGGGAGTTCGGTCCAGCGTCCCGAGACGCCCCCTGCTGCCCGAAGCTGGCAGCGCCGCCCGCCGTCTCCCCCAGCCCCGCTCCGCGTGGAGGCGCAGACCCGGGGAGGCTGGCCTCACGGCCGGCAGACGAAGGGAAAGGGAACCGCATCGCAGCACCAGCTCAGTTTATTGAGGCTTCTCTGGCGCGTGGAGAGCGGGGCGCCTCCGGACCTGCGCGGCCGCGCGGGGCTCGAATCTCCAAGTCCTGGGGCCGCGACAGGGGAGGGGCCGGGGCCCCGCGGTCAACCGAGGCCGCCGAGGAGATCGGGAGCACGCAGTCGTCCACCGACCGGGCTGGCGCCCACGATCCACGGCCCGCCGGCTCTTCGCCGCCGCCCGGGCGGCCGGGAGCCGTCTGTGCCCGCGGCGCGCAGCGCGAAGAGCTTCTCCCAGCAGGTGGCGACGGCGTCCAGGGCGCGCAGCAGCAGCCGCCTCCGGCCGCCACGACGCCGCGCGGGTCGCCTCTCCGGCCTGCGGCTCCGCTGTCGGGGACGGGGCAGTCAGCGAGTGCGAAGGGGCCCGCGCCCGCAGCTCGCATCCAGCCCCTGGGGAAGGGAGTCGCGCCGGTCACTGGGCCCGACGTGAGCCCCCAGACTGTGGGGCTGTGCGAGGTGCAGCGGGCACAAGGGAGAAGGACGGGGTCTGGACCCACACACACTGAGGGACGCGCACCTGGCGCAGCGTCCAGCAGTGGCGTTGCATCACCGCCTCGATGCGCACGGCCACGGCCCATGCCGCTTTCTCCAGCGCCCCGCGGCGGCCCCCCGCCACCGCCCCACGCAGGGTCTGACCCAGGGACGCGATGGACAGGAGGATACTGTGCTCCTGGGGAGGGAAGAAAGGAATTCAGTGCTGGGGGAAGAGCCTATGGAGAGGCCCGGAGGGAGGGGGCTGGAGGGCTGGGCTTCTTTCATACCTTCTGGGCGCCACAAGAGGCTCCCATCAGTCCACGCCGCTGGGGGGTTGCAGCTCCAGTCAGGTTTTTCTTAATGAAATAGAGGTCTCTGGACCCTGGCCCGGTCCCTTCGGCCCCTGGCCCAACACGTCTTACAACAGCCTGCAAGTCCTCGAAGATGACCGCACGGTAGTGGTGGAGCACGTCAGGGACGCTGCAAGCACGGAGTGCAGCCTGGCGTGGCACGATCCCTAGCAGCGCCAGCAGGAGCACCCAGACCACGGGCTTGGGGGGCACCTGAAGGGTCACCGCGTCAAGGTGGGGCGCCCACACCTCCAGCAGCCCCGGAGCAATTTGCTTTCCACCCCCCACCCCACCCAATCCCTTGGCCACGGGGAATCTGAGCTGGTGTAAAATGGCGATGTCACTCTACCATTCAACAAATGATTCAGGCATGGGTCTGCCAGGACAAATCCTTGCCCGTTGTAGTTTTTAGGGAAGGATAGACAAAAGGCCTCCAAACCGGACAGCTCGATGTTCCAGGCAGAGATTTGTGGGCTGAGCCCTGAAGGGCTGGTAAAGAGACAGAGTTCCAGAGGCAGAAGCACCTGGTGCTCTGGTCTGCACGGAGTGAGGGGCCAAGTGCCCACAAGACCATGGAGGGCAGGGGTGGCCTAGGTCTGGTACAGCAGCAAGTCCCTCCAAGAACAACCCTGCCCTCGACGTGCCTGGACCCGTCCCCAGACCTCCCAGACACAACCCCCACCAGGGATGGGCTCTACGCTGGGTGAGCGCCCCCCTACTCTTCAGCACTCTGCTTGCCCTGGGTGCCCACAGCTGGGCTGCACAGCTGTTGCTCTGCCCTCCCCACAGGAGCCTGGGGCAGAACTGATCTCTCTTCTGCAACACCCCTCTCATCAATGGCTCTACTACAACCAGCTCTCAGAGCCATGGAAACTGGGGTCCCCCTGTACCTCTAACCTAACCAGGATTGGGGTGAGGCTCAGAGCTCAAGGCCATATCCCTTCTGAAGGGGAAGGCCTGGGGAAACCCACAGAGGTAAAGAAGGGGCCATATTATGCCCACCAGACATTCCATTCACAGGCCACCTCCCTCCCCTAGAATGGAGGAGACTGGCTCTCATGGGGAGAAGCCCCACCCAGAAGCCCAAACATCAGAGAGAGAGAGAAAGGGAGGTGGGGGGCGGGGGGGGGGGGGGGGGCGAGGGGGCAGGGGAAGGGGAGAGAGACAGGGGCAGGGAAGAGAGGGGGAGAGAGGGAGAATGAGGGAGAGAGGGGGCAAGAGAGATTGGGGGGGGGAGAGAGACAGGGAGAGGCAGGCTTGTCCCCAGGTTCCCAGCCCCCAAGCTCTTCCTCAGGCCCCCAAGCTGGAGTCAGACAGCGACTGGAAAATTAATCATGTGAACTCAGCGCGACGACAGGACTCGACTCTGCAACTCCGCTTCCCAGCACTGGCAGGGGAGCCCGACCCAGCACCTGGCCCTGGGTGTCCATGGCGGGCTCCTGCCTGAGGCACCCAGCAGCACTAGCGGGAGGAGCAGATGCAGTTAGCTGTGGCCCTTTCTCAAACCCCTCTAGACATTCTCAGCAGGCATGATGGCTAACTCAGAGTCGCCCCTCTGCCTGCTGCAGGTCAGAGGTCACAGTGAGAGCAGGAGCCCTCAGTGGTGCTGCAGAAGTCCCAGCACAGTAGGTTGGTTGCTGGGGGTCCTGAGAAGGCCTGTCTGCCCTCCCGCCCCAGGGGCCCAAGGCTCATACCAGCCAAGCCTGTGAGGACAGGGTGGCCCGGCCCCAGGAGGCAGACTGGGATGGCCAGCACACTCCCTCCCCCACACTGCCGGGAAGGCCAGGCACAGCACCCAGGAGCCAGGCAGTGGTGGCGGGAACCAGGGGGGATTTCCCAGTAGGCACAGCAAGACAAGCAGCCTCTTGGGCTGTGCACATTCCCAGCCCCTTGGCCCAGGTGAGCCCCCTCCCCAGCGGCCGGCAGCTGCTCACCATGGGCTCGCAGGGTCAGGCCCTCCCTCACTGCCGCCACTGGGCCTCACACATGATCCTGGCGTCCTCAGGTGGGGAGTACGGCCGCCACTCCAGGTCCCACTCCAAGCCCAGCCAACAAGCCTGGTCAAGGGGCTTCCCTGGACGGGCTGCAGCAGAGCAGGCAGGCGGACAGGGCTTTTGAAGTTGGCTCCTCTGAGAAAGGAGGGAGGGAGCAGGAGGGAGGCCCCATGATCCCAGCCCTGCCCCCTCCCTCTCCCCACTCCCTATCCAATCGCTTCTTCAATTAACCTGGCCCTGGAGCCAACAGCCTCAGGGCTCCCTTCCTATCCAGTGGGTCTTGGATTAAGCCATCTCTGCTCATCCAGGAGGGGGTGGGGCCCAGCGGGCAGAGGGCAGTGCAGGGCCCAACTGGTGGGGGAAGGGAGCTTGGAGAGGCAGGGGGCCTGTCTGTACCCTTCCACCAGGGCCATCCTCAGTGATCAGCAGGTGCTGGCTCTCCCAGGGACCCAGTCGCCTGCAGAACCAGGTGAGCACACACCCCTGCCCCCAGGCCCCTGCACCCTGATGTCTGGGGGTCCTGCCCCAGGAGGTCCCAGGAGTGGGGTTTCCTGGGCTCCTCCAAGCCCAGCGCTCAGCCAAGAGGTACCTCCTGCTTCATGCCCCTCCTGGGCTGACGGGGTCTTTCACTGGGGGAGGTGAGGGCTGCTCACCCAAGCAGGTGCTCAGGGAGCTGGGTCAAATCCCCCCACCACCCCCAGTAGTCCCCCCAAGAGTAGGCAGCCTCCAAGAACCCAACATGCCTTGAGCTGGATATGAAAAAATATCAGTTGAAGAAAAGCTAGATTACATTTTCCCCAGGGAGAAAAGTAGTTTAACCACCTAAAAGCATTTGAGAAAACAACCCCCACCGAATGGAGAAAGAAGACATTCAGACTCAGATAATCCAGATAGTCCGGAACTTTCCAAGGGTCCTGCAGGAGGCCTCACCTGTCACCCAGGTCAGAAGAAGTGCCCAGGAGAAATCACGCCTGACTCAGGGCACAGAAGGCACCAGGAGCCCAGTGGCCACTGCCAAGCCACTGCCCCTTCCTGGACCTCAGTTTCCACATCAGAACAGAGATGGGCTGGCTTTCGAGCTCCTAAAAGCTGCAGGACTCACTCTTTGGCATAACGGGCAGGATCCCCCGCATCCTCCAGTAGAGATCAGGAAAAACTCCCAAGAACCTCTTCGTGGTTCCTCAGGACTGGCCCTCAGGGTGGAGAGAGGAAGGCTTTCCAACCTCACAGACTCCATGAGTGGGACTGGGTCCAAGTTGCCTGCCCCGGCACCAGTAGTTCCTGACCCCACACAGTGGTGGTCCGTTCCCTGCCCGGGACTGGCCATGTCCTTGCGCCTGTCAGAACACCGGAGGTGGACACAGCACGGCCTGTGTTCTCCAGGCAAAGATGCCTGTGCCCCAGGTACTGACATCAAGGTGAGTGCCCCCAACCTCGGCTGCCACGAGAGGGCTCAGCCTCGGGTCAGTCACTGACCCTCACCACAGGTCCCCCTCATTTGCAGGGCACCGAGGGGCCCCTCTGGGATCTTCTCTTACAAGAATGTGCAAGAACAGCTGCCAGCTACCTGGTCACTACATGTGACAATCAGCATCTCTTCTCCCTGGCCCACAGCCTCTGGACCACCCATGACCCCCAGCCAGGTGTCAGTCATGGCCACACATCCCCTTGCTAAAGAACTGCTGGTTTCTAATTGAACACACACACACACGGATCCAAAGAAAGCCCTTTATCTTCACACAGCATAGATGGTGAAAACATGCTAGTCTCCCAGGGGATGCATTTTTCAATCTAGAGATGAGGACATTTACGAGTGCTTTAGGACAAAACTGCTGGTTATAAACTAGCAAAAAGAAATTCATCTGCAAACGTGGAAAACCTCTTACTGTGACATCTTCCTTCAACACAGCCCCGAGGGGGCCTCCAGCGATCCTCTAGCAACACACTTGAGGGAGCTGGCCTGCCGTCTGCACTCTGACAGGGGGAAGGCACCTGCCCCGTGGGCACTTTCATGCAGCTTGGTGCCCAGGAGACTGCAGACTTCCCCTGTGTCTGCAGACCTGTGACAGGGACTGCCAGAGGATAGGGGACAGACCAGTCACCAGGAGAGCCACCCTAGCTGTTCCCACACAGCATGTGCACTTCTACCACCTTCTCCACAAAATCCTGTGAGGCACTCGGCTTCCCCCGTGCTTCCTCTGCGGGGCACGGGCTGTCTGCAAGAAGTGAGCCCCAAACAGCACGGGAGACTAGACTGGGGCGGCAATGCACGTGCCGGGGCGGGCCCAGAGAAAGCCAGCAGGTCACCAACTCCAACGCGACCCAGAAAACCTTGAATTAAAGAGCATGACTAACAGCTTCCACTCCCTTCTTCACCACCACACACTCCTTCACTGCTGCCCCAAGGCCCCCGCCCTACAGGGACCCGACAGTCAGAAGGTGTTCTTGATGCGGGCTGCCACCAGTACGAGGATCTCCCCGATCTTCCTCTGCCAGTTGGCGATGTCCTTGGACACGGCACACCATAGCTCCCCGTGCCGCGGCTCAGCGTTCTCACAGCGCCTCCTCACCTCCTCCCGCTGCTCCTGGGTGGGGACCACCGGGCACTTGAGGCAGGGCTCCTCCCAAGCTGCCCCCCACTGTGCACACCCAGCCCAATGCCAGCCCGGCTAGCAGAGGGGGCACGTCCCTGCACCAGGGCAAAGCTGTCTTTCAGGTGTGTCCCTTGAGACAGCCCCTTCCCCTGGGGAGCAAGTCCCACTGCACCCCACTGCACTGACATTCTTGGGGCAGGCCTTGGCACAAGGTGTGAGCCAAGTCAAGGCCCCTGAGTTTGTGCCTTATGCAGGTGCCCCAGTCTACCTTCCCTGAACAAGGAGTTTGCCAGATTCCACATGCCATGGCTTCCGCTCCCCATGGGGACCCCAGGACAGCCTGCACACCCCCCCCCCCCCCCCCCCCCCCCCACACACACACTAGGAGCACAGCTCTGACAATGCTTCGCTCTCTGAAAGAGTCTGCTGCCCAGGTTCCCCTGGAAGACACACTCGGGCCTGGGAAGACAGAACTTGCCAACAAAGACATTCCTCAGGGCGCAAACTCCATTCCCACTTCTACTGGGAGCCCAGGCCTCAGGCACCAACCAACACACTGAGAAATGCTAACAGGCCACTTAAAACATCTAAATATCATGCTGAGAGGCTGTAAGGCTCTAAAAAGAAAACAGCTGTGGAGGCAGAAACTGTCAAGAGGGTGCCACCACGCTCCCTCCCTCCCTCCAGTCCCTTGGCCAACACAGGTGGAAAGGTGGGGGTGGCACACAGCAGGCCTCACCTCCGTGCCATGCTGCAGCTCGAACTTGTAGAAGAGTGCCCAGGCGTCCCCCAGGTCCGAGTCGATCTTCACCGTGCGGAGGAACCACTCCCTGGCCTTGGTGATCTTCCGCTCACTCCAGAACAGCCTGTCCAAGGCAGAGGGTGGGGGCTGGAGTCAGGGGCCAGACGACGGTGCTTAAGGGGCGGTGGGAGGTGCGGCCAGCTCCAGCCTCCTCAGGCCACAGCTTGCTCACTGGGTGGACGATGACCCACTGTGGCCGGCATGGGGCATGGCTCTGGCGGCATCGGTTTTATCCTGTCCCCAGTGAACCATTAGCTCCACCAGGACGGCCAAGCAGTGGGGCCTGGCTACCTGGAAATCACTCCAGATGCTGGAACTACCCTTCGAGTGTCTCATCAAACTGTATCTTAAAAACCCACACACAGAGCAAGAACTTCAAACTCCTAGAAGTTACTAAAGGTAAACTAAATAAAATACAAACAGATAAAAGTAAACAACAGAAAATTAAGCCTTTGATTAGGTAGCGCTAAGTGAACTTTCAGCCTGCTCGTTAACAGACACCTTCTGGATCATTATGCCCCATCGGGCAGCCTCCAGCAGGAACCCAAGCCAACAGAGAAGAGGGGCCTCAGGTCAGCAGTGGCAGATAGACACCTGGAAACTAGGCAGGAGAGGGCCTGTGCTGGAAGCCATGAGTGAGGACCATCGGAAATCAAATCAGGGGCCACGGGAGCCCTCCCCTACACGCCAGTGAAGGCAGGATGGAGCAGACAGAAGGATGGACGGTGGGGAGGACAGCACGGGAGCATTCTGACAGGCTGGGACTCCTGGTGGCTTCCACTTTCCACCCAGCTCTGCATCCCTGTGTGGCCAGAAGCACCAAAGCAGCCGAGTGCACCACGAACTCTCCATTCCAGGCAGCTGTCTGGGCTGGCCTCAGTTACAAAACAGAATTATTTCATGCTCTGATAGCTTGATTGCTTTTTAAGCCTTGTGGTATTCTTAATTGCTTGGTGTTAGATAAACTGTGATTTAAAGAGCACAAACCCAGATAGCAGGCACACAGAACACCAGCCTGGGAACAGCAAAGAGTGACTTATTTACTTTAACAAAGCCTTTTATGAGGTTTTATGGCTGCCCTATCAGACTGTCACACATAAAAGTCACTCTGGGAGGCAGAAGCACAAGGTGGGGGCAGGGAGCCCACGCTGGGCCGCAGGAGCCTGTGGGAAGCCCCCATGTGCAGTGCCCTCGGCTCCACAGCGGCTGGAGAGGAAGTGCCAGGCAGGACCTGAGGAAGTGGGGCCAACGCCACCTGGGCATGTGTCAGGGGTAGGCCAGGCTGCAGCTCAGGCGGCGCCAGCATATTGAAACTCCCAGGCCACACACACCACCTCCCCCAGGTGAGAGCCCCAAGCAGCAGTCCCAGGAGCCCAGCCAGGCTCCTCCTGACAACCCCTCCACCCCAACCTGCATGGTCGCTTCCCTGCCCCCTCTGACCACACTCTCCCCTGCCCTGCACTCAGCTGGGCTCCTCTCAGGCCATCATCCTCTTGGATGCAGGGAGCAGGAAGGAGAGATCCTGCGAGGTCAGGATGGCTCCCAAAGCTCTCCATGTTCTAGCCACCACCTCATCCAACGTTCCTAGGGCCCCCAAGGCCCTGTACTGCACACGACACGCCTCCCCAGGAAACCCTGCTACCAAAACCCAACACCTGAGTCATGCTGTGTTAGGTGGGCTTGCTGACCTGCTCTCGCCCTGGAGACCATCACCCTAAAGGAGAGGTGGCCTTGGCACATTCATCTCTGCACCCCTAGGCATGCTGACTAGGCCTGACCAACAGGCCCTGGACCGCTCCCAGGAGTCACAAAGGTGACAGCATCCACCGTCTCACCCTAACATGAGGAAAACAATTTTCTCCTTTACAGCCCTTCGAGCCAAAGGGGCTTTGCTTATCACTTAAATTCTGCATGGAACAACGGAAGCAGGGCAACCCAAGTTACACAGAGGTACAAGCTAAAGAGTGGCAGAGACAGAGCAAGCAGTCCCATGAGAAGGAGCTCAGGACAGAGGAAAGGAGGGCCAGGGGCCCCAAGGAGGCTGCCCTCCTGGGGGTCTGGGACAGCCCAGACCACCTGGGCAGCACACATCTACATGGCCTTAGGTCAAAGCAAAAGACTTGGGGCTGGCCTGGTGGCCGAGTGGTTAAGTTCTCGTGCTCCGCTGCAGGTGGCCCAGTGTTTCATCAGTTCGAATCCTGGGCACGGACACGGCACTGCTCATCAAACCACGCTGAGGCGGTGTCCCATATGCCACAATTAGAAGGACCCACAACTAAGAATATACAACTATGTACCGGGGGGCTTTCGGGAGAAAAAGGGAAAAAATAAAAAAATCTTAAAAAAACAAAAAAAAAAAGCAAAAGACTTTGTCACCGGGCCCCAGCGGCCAAGGACCAGGGAAGCCTGCCCTGTTCAGGGGACCAGCTGGACCCCAGCAAGAAGTCCCATCAGGTCCCCAAAGGCCAGCAACTCCACAAGGACTCCCCACTCACTTGGCCACAGCCAGCAGCACATGGGGGTCATGCTCACACTTCTTCAGGGCATCTACACTCTTGGTCTTCCTCTGGGGCCTTGCCTCGAGGAAGATGGCTTCAGACCACAGGACACCTGGAATTCAGACACAAAGACACCACGTCTAAGACCCCACCTCTGCTTCCAGAAACCCACACATCCAGATAGGCTGCCTGAGGGGCCTGCGGAGACTCTAACCCGGGGTGTGTGCACACACCATGGATGTGATCTCCCAAACGTCTGCTCACAGGGCCCATCACGGGAGAACACGAAGGCCACACGTGCCCGCCCGCCCCGTTGCCTGCCCTGGAACCACAGCAGCCTTGACGGCACAGTCTGGACAACCTTCTGGGAGCAGTAGGGTCGGGAGTACCAACAGCCTTCAAGGTTTCATCCCCACTGACTCAGTCATTTCATGTCTAAGAATTTACTGTAACAAAACAGTCAGAAACACGAGCGAAGACTCATGCAGAAAGGCAGTAATCTCAAATTATCATCAGATTATTATCAGACAATCGCCAATGGGTGAGTGGTATATTTCTGGCATATCCACACAGATAATTCTATGAAACCACTAAAAAATTTATGTTCTTGAAGATTCAATGAAAATGGAAAATTCTCACAAAATTTTCAGCTTTAAAAAAAGGCAAAAAACTAAACACACAGTACGACTTTAATTGTGTACAGTAATACAAACAAGTTAAAAACAATGATTTCTGAGTAGTGGGCATACAGGTAATTTTTATATCCTTCTTTATACTCCAAATTTGTTTATACGTACTGCATGTGCATTATTTATACACACAAGGTAAAATAATAAAAGATAAATTTTAAAAGAAAAAGCAATGGCAACACCTCAGAACACGAAGTCAAACCCCCCATGTTGAGACTGGGAGTCTGGTCAAATGTTAGTGCCCAAGGACAGTTGGGACTTCTAACTGGAAGGATTCACACAAACAGCACGTTCCCGGAGTCTGTGTGAGCTCGGAGACCCACTCTCTCAGCACGGCCATGGTCCCTGCGGCCTCTCACCAGAGCTGGGGCACTCCTGCAGCGCCTTGGCCATGAGTGTGTTGGCAATGTTCTTCAGGCCCGCACGGTACTCCAGCCTCACTGACTCCAACCTGCAGAGAGGCCCAGAGGGGACGTCCAGCACTGGTCCACCGACAGCTGGGCCACAAACCCAGCTGCAGTTCTGGAAGCGCGGGGAGCTACAGTGACTAGAGCCTCCAGCTCCACAAGTAGAGCTCTCCACTAGAGAAGCGAGGTGGTGCCCACCCCACTGTCAGCCCACCACAGCTGTCACCGTAGCCAAGATTCAGGTGCAAGTAAAGATATGCAGGACCAGGACAGACCACCGGGACGGCAAGTGCCAGGGCATGAGTGGAGCGCAGGACCTGCCCATCTCTCTGGTGTCTCCCTCAGTGCCCCCCTCATGCTCCAGCCCTAACACCCTGAGCTCTGTGCTGCCCCTCTGTGTGCACTGTTTCCTATGGACAGAATGCCATCTTCACCCGGCAAATTCCCATTCATTCCTCAAGGCCTTGCCCAGACGGCACCTCTTCTGTGGCTTCATCCATCCCCAGCTCCTGGCTCCTCTGGGCACCCTCTTATCACAGCACAGACTACACTGCATCAGATCATCTCCAGGGCCATCTGAGTGTCCGGGCCGAACCCACCAAGCCAGGAAGCGGGTTCCTCAATGGCCAGTACCTGCCACCCTTCTCAAGGAGCCTGAGCTGGAAACACTGCACACAACTCAGCAAGAGCAACGGAACAAGGACCGCCCACTGGGAGGCGAGCTGGGCCCCCCAGGACTCACCACAGGCCAGGGTTCTTCGGGTTCTTCAGGCGAGACTTCTCCAAAATGGCCCGAGCTCGGGTCAGCTGTCCAATCTTCTCCTCCAGCCGGGAAAGCAAAAGCCACAGGGGTGTGGAATGGGGACATTTCTTCAACTGCAGCCAATACAGACAATTAAGAGAGGGCCTTGTCTGGTGTCTGGGAGGGGCTGTGACAGCTGTGGCCGGCTCCTCAGGCCAAGTCAGAGCTACCTGTGTCCACAGAGACTCACACACCTCAGGTCTGTGTGTGGGGTTTTTTGTGCATGGCTGTGCTGTACACATGTGTGCACGGGGTATATGTGTTTATGTGCATGGCTGCACTCTGTACAAGTGTATATAGGGTGTGTGTGTTTATGTGCATGCCTGTGCTGTGTACACATGCACATAGTGTGTACACAGCGGCCTGTACACTAGGTGTGCCACAACCGGCACTTGGTTGAGTGCAGCATGTACAGTTTTGTAGAAGGAAAAGCACAGGACTGAGTGAGGGGACCAGGGTCCAGCACCACCTAGTCCACCACTCCACCAGCTGGGGCCTAAACAAGTCGCTGACCACTGGCCCACCAATTCCCATAGGAGGAGCGAGGCAATGACAGCCTGCCCCAGCATGTTCTGTCTCCAAGGGCTAGGCTCACCCCCTGGTTGTAGGCCTCCCGAGCCTTCTCTGTCAGCTCTTCCTGCTCCTCGATCTGCCCTTTCATCATCCACAGCTTGGGGAAGTCCTCGTAGTGCTTCAGGGCCTCCTCACACAGCTCCTGGGCAGCCGCGATGTTCCCAAGCACCCACTCCAGCTTCACAGACTTCATGAACACCTGTGAGGCAGGCGCACCGTGAAGCAACCCCTGCGTCCACCACCGGTCTAGAGGGGATGGCCAACCCTGGCTCGGGAAGCGTCTAGCACTGGGCCCGGGGCCAGGATGGCACCTTCATGGCACATAGTTCATGCTACAGCTCACCTTAAACGCTGCTGTATTTTTTGTACTTTTGTAAGCTGTCTCATGTCTTTTGGAACAAGGTGGGGTACAAACACAAGAATGCATTTTAAAGTCAAGTGTGAACAGATGAACCTAGAGTGTCACAGCCTCAGTCTGCCTCCCATCATTTCCCGTTCCCCCAAGGCCACGTGGCCAGGAGGGCTCTGCGTGGCCTGAGTAGCTCTGCTCACCCGGGCAGTGGGCGCACTGCTCCGTGCTTTGGCCAGCAGCCTCCGGGCCCGCTCATACTCGTTATTCTCAGATTCCAGCTTCACGGCTGCCAGCCAGATCTCCTCACTGTTGGGGTTGGCCTGGAGGGTGAGCACAACAGCATCAGGATGGGCTCAGAACAAAAGTGACCGGGCGTAGATTATACTTAATCAAAAGCAGCCAGCCTGGGAGCCGAGCCGGGCCTCACTCTGCTCCAGGACAGTCTGATCTAAGCACTTCCCAGGCTGACAGATGACAAAGCAGAATCCAGTCCAAGAATGATGACCTACCTGAAAACAAGCCAGCCCACGTTCCCCGATGCAGACACGAGGCTTCTACAGTGCTCAGGCGGCAATGCTGCAGCTGCAGAGCCACTCTCACAAGGGTCCACCCCAAGCTGGAACGGGTCACTCACATCCCACCCGTGTGGATCTGCCACACTCGACCTGCTCTTTCCCAAGCCTGGTGACGAAGAATTGGTTGTCCCACTGTGTCCATGAGGGCAGGACAGAAGGATGCCCAGGGCATCACTGGGCTCCCAAGGGCCAGGACTGGGCCACATACTACCTAGAGTCTAGTGGACACGTGGGTGGGACCCTTGCACCCTCCTGAAAGCACACAACCCACTGGCCACACTCAGGCTGCCATGTCACAGAGCTGATGAGCAGCCCCACGGTGATGGGCAAGGAAAGGAGAGTCACCTCAGGGTGCTGCAGAGAGGCAGCAGTGCCCAGGCGGATGGCGCAAGAGTGCTGTGACTACCCAGAGAGGAGCAGTGTCCTCAAACTGGGAGCCCGCAGACAGACAGCAGACAGCAAAAGGCTATATCCAGGCTGGTCCCCAATCACAGTATTTACTCAAGGAAGGACAACTTCATTATGCTAGCTTGGGTTACAACAAGAGATTGACATTTACATAGTGCTCTACAGTTTATAAAAAAAGGATGTTGCAAACTACTGACTTAATACTCATACTGTCACACAGTATTAGGATATTATAAGTGACAACAAAAATAAAGCACTGAGAAAAAACTGCACAGCTCATGACACCAATCGTAATAAGCCTGGCTGGGTACAGCTGTTTGAATGTAACTCCTCCTACCATGGGGCCTGGGCAGCACTGGTGGCCCATGTGTGACCCCAAAGCATGCCCCTGGGCTCAGAGTACATGGGACTGGCCGCCTTCCTCCAAGGATTGGACAATCTAATTGCCATATAGGAACAGGGCTGTCACTGTGGTCTTGTGTGGGGACATAGTGCAGTTCGGCTACTTTTGGGGAATGGTGCTGTTTGCCCTGTGTTCTGCGTTCTGGAACATTCAGCCTGTGGTCACCCTGAATGGCAGTGACCAAGAGGCCGGTGTCCACCAGCTGGGCCATTTTCCAACTCTCAGGTCCCCTCAGGGCCCCAGCTGCCTAGAACAGCCCGAGTCCCGTGCGTCCTGACCTCGCATGTCCCCTCTCTCAGGTCAGCTCCTATCAACGAGCAGGGTGAGGGCTTAAGGAAGGTCGTGCACACCAGAGCCCTCAGGCCTCGGCCAGAGCCAAGGCAGGGGTCTGCGTGCACAGGCCGCCTAGAAGCACAGCTGACCCCTCACCCACCTGGAAGGCCAGGGGTCTGTGTGCACAGGCCCCACGAAGCGTAGGCGACCCCTCACCCACCTGGAAGGCCAGGGCCAGGATGCTCCTTGCCGCCGGCACATCCCCTGCCAGCCACTTGGACTTGGCGCCCATGAGCCACAGCACCTCCGCTTTGGGACAATGGGCCACGGCCCTCTGCAAGAGTGCTTCCAGGGACTCCCTGCAAGACAGAGGGCACGGTCACCGCCAGAGCACACAGGGTGCTCGCAACAGTGGTGCGGGTGCTAAAAAGATAGTTACTGCTCCAAAGTTCGACACTATAAATGATTTACCAGATTTTACAATGGGGAGAGTGTGGGGAAATCTTTTCTCTCCATAAAGGTTCTAATATCAACCACGGAGAGGGTGCTACAAAGCGACACATTGTTTAAACAGCAGAGCCTGACCTACAAGCTTCTCAAGAGCCCGTTTATGGCCGTGTGTCCAGGGGCAAGCGCTAACCGCAGGGTTGGGGTGACAGGAGAAGCCTTTTCATCTTTAACACAGATCCGCCGATATCTGCGATAAAGATTATGACCCCAAGTCTATTCTTCGGCATCCAAAGAAATTGTCTTATTGGAAGAAAGTTATTTTAGGTCACTATTGAGCAAGAAGACCACCAGACGGGTTATCAGGTGTAAAGCCCCCTCAGCTCTCACATGGCCCACCACCCTGTTGTACCATCTGGCACAAACAACCTCTGGGGACCTCAGCAGCAGGATAGTGAGGGCACAGAACCACTTTGTGTGGAGCGAGGCCTGGCAGAGCATACACTGTGCTCCAGACAACCCTAGACCCTGAGCACGCCACCTCCGCACATCATCTATGTGTCAGCTGACAGGAGAGGCACCAGAGATGGGGGGCAAAGGCCCCCTGAGCCCAGGGATCAAGAGCAGCAGTGCCACTAAGGCCACATGGAGGCATGTCCACAAACCACACCCGGCAGGAGAGGCTCTGCTCCAGACTTGGACCGTGTGAGGTGAACTTGAACAGGGCAAGCCAGCACTGTTGTTATCTCAAAAGGTCCCCAAAGGAGTTAACTCCACAATACCAAACCAGTGGGCGGGAGTGGGGAGGAAACAGGAGCTTCAGCAACACTTGTGAAAGAAAGACATCCTGAAGAGACTGAGACTTAACAACGCCACAAAACAAGAATAAGGGCTTCACACGCCCCACTGAAGCCCTGGTGCAACCAGCAAGGTGGTCCCCACTCAGCACAGGGCCAGCAGCAGAGGACCCAGGCAGAGGGTGTGCAGTGACGTGAGCCCGATGCCCTGAACAGCTATCCACTCAACACCAGAAATTGCAAGACCTAAGTGAATCAGCAGTCACAGCCAAAAAGGCAGACCCAAAAGGTTTTTTCAATTAAAGAGCACAATTAAAGAAAATTGTCAAGGACCTCCTTAGAGCAAAAAACCAGCCCAAACCCAAATCCAGCACAGCCTAAATGAAAAACATGCCTGCCTGGGCCCAGAGGCCGCACCGCCCACACTGCTGAAGCTGGTTTCGGCACAAACGTGGGGCTTCAGGCTACAGCCTTGCCGCACACACCCCAAGGCCATCAGGCATGCGCTGGTTCAGCTGTAAGCGCTTCAGCAGACAGGACCCCTTGGTGCCTCAGTTTCTCAACTATAAAGCAGTAATAATCCTATTGCAGAAGGAGCCTTAAAGACAGCTCCAGCTGCAAAGTCCCAAGCGCCATAGAAGCTGCTGCCCCTCATCACAGAGGGCTGAACCTCAAATTCGGGCACCTGCCCATCTGGGGGACGTGAGGTTTAAATTCAGCGCAGTGGGGGCTGGCCCGGTGGTGCAGCGGTTAAGTGCGCATGTTCCGCTTTGGCAGCCCGGGGTTCACCGGTTTGGATCCCAGGTACGGACACGGCACCACTTGACAAGCCATGCTGTGGCTGGCATCCCCCATATAAAGTAGAGGAAGATGGGCACAGATGTTAGCTCAGGGCCAGTCTTCCTCAGCAAAAGATGGAGGACTGGCAGCAGTTGTTAGCTCAGGGCTAATCTTCCTCAAAAAAAAAAAAAAAAATCAGTGCAGCACAACCTAGAGTCAGCATTTAACTAGCACACAGTCTCCCATGTACCTGGTGCCATGGTTCTTCTCGAAGTACGCAGCTCGCAGCCACACACTCTTCTTGCTGGGGAACACTTGCAGGGCATAGGCATAGATGGCTCGCGCACACTCCAGGGCGTTGTGGGCCACACACTAGAGCAGAGAGACAGGTGTGGGAATGGGCGGCCCAGCACCAGCATGGGAGCAGGAGGAGTCACACCTCCCTAATGACAACACCTGCTAAAATCATACAACGGGATGATCCAACAAGCAGCACAGTCCAGGAGGCTGGGGACATGAACACCAAAACAGAAGCAGGTGGGACCCGTGACAGGGTTGTCTGCTGGCCTTCGACAGGCAATAGGAGCTGGCGCACTGGAGCACCAGCCACTGCTAGAGGCACGTGAGGCAGGACGGTGTGACCACATGCCACACATACTCTTTTCTTTTTCAGAATTAAATGCAGTCTACATTTTCCATTACGGAATTATGCTCATTGGAAACCTGTAAAACACAGGTGAATACAAAGAGAAAGAAACCATACACTCCAAGAGAACTACCACAAACACTCTCTTTTCTTTAGACATTTCTTCCTTGTGCAAGAGTGATTTTGTTCCCTGGCTAGTGTCAAGCAAGACGATAAGAAAGCCAGCCACTACTTGAGGTGATCATCTCCCCAGGTGGTCACAGCCCCCGGACGCCCAGTGGAACAGGCTGATGGCTGTTCTCACTGAGCCTTATGCAGGACAAAGCCCAACACAGACCTCAAAGCCGGATGCTCGCTCACTGCCCAAGAAAACTTGCTGTCCTCCACGCTCTGCGGATGCTGAAAGTACTCTCACCCCAAGAAGGGGTTTTGTATCTTGAGGTAAGTGAAAAGCCACTAGGAAGTGTGTCAGCAGCAAAGTTTTACACTATGAACGTCAAAATGGCATGGAATGGAACTAGACAGGCGGCCTCACAGCCCTGAAAGTCCTCGCACCAGGGTGGGGGGGAGTGGGGGGGGCGGGCACCTGAGCCACCCAAGGCCACCTCCCAGATCAACAGTTGCCTCCTCCAAGAGGGCCACTAGCAAGCCTCCGGGTATTCAAGGACCAGCAGCATAGAAATGGGTGTAGAGGAGAACAAAGAGCAGGGTTTAGCACAGCCAAGGCCTCCTCATTCAGATGTCGCTCCTTGGTCACGTGACCTCGATCTGACTTGACCACCACAGAAACCAGGTAGGGCCTTGCCTCAGGCATGTCCTGCCCAGGAGCAGCTGGAGAAGTGACGGAGCTAGGCAAGGAGGGGACCCCATACAAACTGGTCTGTACCCCTGTCCATGACTTTTTTTTTTTTTTTAAGATTGGCACCTGAGCTAACAACTGTTGCCCATCTTCTTTTTTCTTTTTGGTTTTTTCTACTTTTTCTCCTCAAATCCCCCCAGTACACAGCTGTACATTTTAGTTGTGGGTCCTCTCCTTGACTTTTGACCAAGGTCCTGGAGGCCAATTACAAAGGCTTCAGGCCTCCACGGCTCCAGAAGAGCAAGTGACAGCATGCCCAGGGTCTCGGGTGTGGGCAGGCTGGGCCAGTCCCGAGGTGTTGGGAGCACCAGGAAGACACTCCATACTTCTGAACACAAGAGACTTCAGCTCTTCCTCCAGGATTACAAAGTGCTTTGAAAGAGAGCTGTGCTGACTCCAGTATACACGACAGAGATGATCAGAACCAAGAGAAAACCTGACTGGCTCGTGGGTCTCTGCTCCCATGATCTGGTATCCACAGGTTGACACCCCCAGAGAGGGCTTCCAATGTTGTCAAAGGCAGTAAGGAGCATAAAAAGAAGCAAAGTGTTTAATTCCACATTCAGAATACAGAGGGGCTCAGCAACCAGGAGCTGGGATTCTTGTGCATATTTAAGAATTTTCTTCCAAAACAGACACTGTGCGGATATTTGTTAAATTATTCTCTAACTTTTTTATGTCTTAAATACTACACAATGAAAAATTTTTTAAAAACCATTATGAGGGCTGGCCCCGTGGCCAAATGGTTGAGTTTGCACGCTCTGCTTTGGTGGCCCAGGGTTTTGCTGGTTCAGATCCTGGGTGTGGAACTAGCACTGCTCATGAGGCCATGCTGAGGCGGCATTCCACATAGCACAACCAGAAGGACCTACAACTATGCACTGGGGGGCTTTGGGGAGAAGAAGAAGAAAAAAAAATTGGTAATAGATGTTAGCTCAGAGCCAATCTTTAAAAAAACCATTACAATTGGCCTGCCACTTAATTCCTCTAACGAACAGAGTGTGTGTCTAGTGTGCACAAGGCCATGTGCAGCCACACAGCCCCTGGCAGGTGCACGGACAGCCTGTGCCTGTGCTCTGGGACTTGGCACATGCAGGACCTAAGACGATGGCTGCGTGAGTGCCACACAGATGATGCCAGCAGTGGACTGTAATCTCACAGAGGAGAGCGGGAACCCTTAGTCTCTCCAGATGTAAAGAAGTGAATACCCATGTGAATGAGGAAGAAAGGAAGCCTCCTTGCTACCGTAGAATTCCAACTAATAAACTCTAATAAACCGTAGAAGAAATGGTATTTAGAAAATCACCATTTGGTCAATACCACAGTAAAAACTGATACAAGCCAAAAACATCACTAATGGACTTACAAACTAGTAGATCAGAGTTTGGCGAGAAATGGTGTATTTACATAGTTTCAAAGTTTCTCCTCACAAAATCCTCACTAATTACAAAGGAACAAAACAGTAACCTTCCGGCAGAGAAACCTGTCAGAAGTCAGAGCTGACTGTGCCTCCCGACACAACCCACCAAGACGACACAACACCCTAAAAGATGCAGAACCTCAACTCACCATGAGGAAACATTGTGGAGGCCCGAACCAAGTGGGCTCTACACCATTTCTGGCCTGTACTCCTCAAAAGAGTCAGATGCATGAAAAACAGAGACTAAAGCCCTCGTCAAGACTGCCAGGACCACGGAGACCTGAGGACGTGACCCTGGGCAGCTCCTCATCCTTTACCTAAAAAGACACTTAGTGAGCCAATTGGTGAAATCTGAATACAGTCTGCAAATGCCGTAATAGTACTGTACCTACATTAATTTCCTGATTTTGATAGCTGCGCTGTAGTTGTGTAAGTGAATGTGCTCTTTTGAACAAACACACAGAAGTGTCTAGAGGTAAAGGGCATCACATCTGCAACTTACTCTCCAACAGTTCAGAAAAAAATAGAAGGCATGTGTGTGCGTGCATGTGCACCTGTGCAGAGAATGAAAAAACAAACATAGTAAAGTGGGTAAATCCTGGGGAATCCAGGTGAAGGGCATATAAGTATTCTTCACACAGTTTTGCAACTTTTCTATAAGTCTAAAACTATTTCAAAATATAAAGCTAAAAAAAGAGATGGCCACACTTAAGGTATTTAGTAACTTAAATGTGTAGTGTATATCCATTTTGACCCCAAAATCTCTGCTCTGGGAAACTATTCCAAGGAAATAATCTCAAAGTAGGCCAAAGTTTTGCATGCAAAATGTTTTCTGAAGTGCAATTTATAACAGAAACCAGGGGGTGGGAGACAACCCAGACACTGAGAGGTAAACAGCCAGGAAGCTGTGTGAGCTCAGACTCTGTGCTGGCTCCTGGTCCATAATACATATATAACCAGGCCTGCACCAGGGAGCTCTGGAGATTAACAAATCCTCACGAAGCAGCTCTTCATGTAAACCTGGGTTAACAGAAAGCTGCACTCTTCACAATGGTAACTATGTTTAAAAATAAGTGGGGTCAAAAGACTTTCAAACCACAGCCTAAGTCTAAGGTGCCTGCTGTTCCCCACAAACAGACGCCAGGTGGGTGTAGTTCAACTTACACTGTCAGCATCTTCCATCCAGGTGTGCTTCCGATCCTCCTCCTCAATCCCAATACCAATCACGGCACGCATGACCGCCTGGCAGGTGGCCACACTCCCAGCCTTGTCACACTCCTCGGCATCCTGAAAGAGGGACACAAAACTGAATTCACAGCCCAGAGCTGCAGGTGCCTGGCAGGGAGTATGCATTCCTGGATGGTGAGAACTGAGAGATCCTTCGTATCGCAGGTGGTGTGGCCTCCGACGGTTCTGATGCCTTTAAGGCTCTGCCACTGCCTGTCTGACTGTGTCTGTCTCGATCACTGATGTACCCATTCCTGCCACCCAGCAGATAAATGCTCAAGGAATATCTAATGACTGAATGAAGCTACATCCATCCACTCAACAAAAATTACATAAGCATCTACTGTGTACGAAGTACCAGAGTAAGCAACTCAGTAGCTATGAGGGGTTCCTAAGCTAAAGACACTTCCCAAGCAGTCAGAGTAAAAGACAAGTTCAAAGACTTGTATCTGTTGGTCTGGAACTCAAAATTCAAAATCAACAGAAGGAAGACACACACTAACCATGAGACAGACCTGTCAGGGTGTGGAGGAGCCCACCACATGGAAGACGAGACAGAAACCTGGGGAAGGGACCAATCACAAGGGCATCCCATTGGGCAGGTGGGCAGGCTGACGAGCAGAAAAGCACTTGACTTTTGGAGAGCAGTTTCAGGATGTGGAGAGAGAAGACAGTCATGGTTCTATAGCATGAGACTCAGAACTCTACCACTGAAGTCACTGGTACATCAAGCAGGAAAGGACCACAATGCAACAGAAACACTGCAAAGGACATAAACACACAGTTCTCCAGAAAATAAAACTGCAAATTACCTTTAAACATCTGAAAAGAAACTCAAGGCTATTCTTACTTTTAAAATGCTCATTAAACTACTGTAAGTACTTTAGATACATATCAGACCAGAACCATCAAAACACGTGCCAACGAACTTGTATGGTAAAGGTGGGGGGGACACGGTGTCAGTACACAGCAGCGGAGTACATGTGGACCTCTCTAGAGGCCAATTTCAAGTTCTCTATCGAAACAAAATGCACATATGTTGACACGGCAATTCCATTTTAAGGAATTCATCTGACAAATATATTCTCATATGTGCAAAACAACATATGTACCAGGACCCTTTTGCAGCACTGTTTGCAACAGAAAAGAGAAAGAACCACTCTGCTGTTTCCATCAGCGAGAGATCTGTGATGAATCGGTCAGGGAGACGGTACAGGGGCACATGTGCTGCCGACCCAGAGGCTTCACTAGATAGACCTGGATATGAAACGAGCACAGCACAGCAGCCCTTACCTGAGCCCTTTGGGGCCCTACAAGCACCAGAAAAGCATCCTAGGCAGAACCCAGGGCAAAGAGCTGAGGAGAGGGCACATGCTAAGGCACAGGAAAGGACAGTGATGAGCAAGGAAGCACAGTAGCAAACTGGTGGGGCGACAGCCCCAACTGCATCCTTGGGGCCTCGCAAGCCATGGCAAGGGTAGCAGGAAGGCATTGGGAGATTTCAGGCTGCAGAATGAGTCACAGAACCAGTCTTGTTTTAAGAGGACCTCCCTGGGGGCCAGGCCGGTGGCCCCGTGGTTAAGTTCTCACGCTGCGCTTCAGTGGCCCAGGGTTCGCCGGTTCGAATCCCAGGTGCAGACATGGTACCACTTATCCAGCCATGCTGTGGAAGGCATCCCACATATAAAATAGAGGAAGATGGGCGTGGATGTTACCTCAGGGCCAGTCTTCCTCAGCAAAAAGAGGAGGATTGGCAGGAGATGTTAGCTCAGGCTAACCTTCCTCAAAAAGATAAAATTAAAAAAATTTAAAAAGAAAAAGAGGACCTCCCTGGCTGCTGTGTGGAGCAGCAGCAGGGAAGCCCATGGGCATCACTGCCAAGTCTGGCCGAGGATGGCAGCTCACTCAGCTGAGGAGAAGCACCTGGACCCAGGAAAGACGTAGGGGTAGACTCAAACTGCTTGTGGACGGGGGTGTGAAAGAAAGGAGTCACTCATGAGGTATGAACTGTGCTGCTGTCTACTAAGGCGAGAAAGGCTACAGATAAGTAAGTTTTGTGGGCAAACCAGGAGACGCGTTTTGGACACACCAGGCTGTGGTGCTATCCCATGTTCCAGGGGAATGCAGGGCAGCATGGGTGTGCATTCAGGGCTGTGGGGTGCACCCAGAGCACAGTGCACATTTGGGGTTTCCTGGCATGTAAACAACATTCCTAGCAATGAGGTGAGATGAGACCAACAAAGAGGGGAGCACAGAAAGTCTCCAAAAGGGTCTTAGGGCCAAACAGCCAAGTTACTTAGAATGTGAGAAGAGAAAGAAAATCAGCAGAAGAGGGAGAACAGAGACCAGTGGGACGGAAGGAAAACAAGGCGTGTCAGCACGTGTCGAAGTGACCCAAGGGCACAGGCAGGCTGAGAGGACAAACAGCGCCGACAGCTGGATCTGCCACCGAGGCTCTCCAGAACTGCAGCACTGTGGGGTCTGAGACTCACTGGAGTGGGTTCCAGAAAGAATGGGAAGTGGGGAAGTAAGAAGGCAAAGATTAAATGACGTTTAGACACAGTAGGTGCTCAATAAATGGTGACTTACTCAGGAGGCAAACTTTCCGAAGTTATAATGCTGTTTGCAGGACAACATGAAAAACTTTGTATTAACCTTAAAATGACTGAACTGGTCTACATTCAGATCCTTTGCATTACACTCTAGTATAAGCAAGCAGTAGCAGAAAACGAACTCTGAGCAAAGCTTGAGATGAACACTATTTTAGCTCATCCTGTCCTGTTTTTGCACGCTGGCATGGTACTAGTGAAGGGTCTGTAGGAGGGTGGTCTGACAACCACCAAGGGGACAGGACATCTGCCATCACCTCCTGCAGTCATCCTTCCTGACAGGATGAAAATGCAAGCTGGCAGGACAGACAGACTCGCTATGGCCAAGCAAGTGCACCCCAAGAGGGGCTGAGGAGTGGAAGTTGGTGCAGAGGAGCACTCCAGGGACACACAGGGCTCTTGCTCAATTCTGCTGCATCACACGGCTACAGGGCTCAAGGGAGATGGAGAAGGTGCTCAGAGAGCTGGAAGAGCGAGCCCTGAGGCAGGCAAAATCAGCATCCAAAAGGCTCTCAAAGGACTAGAAGAAACACTGCCACTGCCAGCCAAGACTGTCACTCCTGAAACAGCCAGAAAACCCAGACAAAGTTTACAAAGCGGTGGTTGTCAAGTCACTAGACATCAGTAGCAAAGGGCCGTGAGAAGTGAGACAGAAACAGTCAAGGGGAGCCCCACGTCTGCCACGCCCATTGCCTGGAGAGAGTTTCCAGGCTGTAGCACAGGGAGGGGGACCAGGAAGGGCTACTGGAGGAGGCAGAGCTGAGAGCCCTGGAAGACCAAGGGGAGAGTGGACGCAAGCCTAAGCACAAGAGACAGAACCCTAGCCATCTGTTCTGTAGAGGCTCCCCCACAAGTCTTCACTGAACAACCCCCCAGCGCACGAGTGTTTGGAAAGAACCAGCTGAAAGGATTAGTAGGAACAGTCCTCAGAGCTCAGAGGGGGCCAGGAAGAGTGTCCATTCCCACCAGCCAGACTGGAAACCCCCAAGAGACACAGGGCCCTGGGAAGAATCCAAAGAGAAGCCCTGTCTCCATAGGGAAATTAGCCCTAAACTGTCCCGAACTGATGACTGCTTGAGTCTGACCTAGCACAGTGTCAAAGCAAGACCCAAACAACCAGAAGGCCTTGACCATGGAACTGCCCTCCAACACCATGCCCCCCGTGCCCACAGGAATGCAGCAGATTCAGCACCCAACAGGCAGGCTCACAGCATCCGCTGCAGACCAAGGGCTGCCAGGCACACAAGAACACAGGAAAACACAACTTACAGCGAGGGGGAAAATATCTACCAAAATCAACCCCACACTGACACAGATATTAGAAGCAGCAGTCAAAGACACTAAGACAACTACTATAACTATACTCCATACGTTCAAAACGTTAAGTAGAGACACAAAAGAAATTTTTTTTAAAAAGACCAAAATAAAATTTCTAGAAATGAAAACTATAAACTCTGAGATGAAAAATACCCTATCTGAGATAAACAGTAGATCAGACATTACAGAAGACTAGTAGAACCTGAGGACAAAGCAACAGAAGCTATTCAAAATGAAACTGAGAGAACGAAAGAACAGTTTAAAAAATAACCAGAGCATCAGTGAGCTGTACAAGCTCATATCATACTCAGTGGGAAAGACTAGACATTTTCCCCCTAAAATCGGAACAAGGTGTGAGCTCTCATCACTTATTCAACATTGTACTGGAGGTTCTAACCAGAGCAATTAGACAAGGAATAAAAGGCATCCAGATTGAAAACGAAGTAGTAAAACTACATTTGCCGATGACATGATCTTGTACATAAAAAATCCTAAAGAATCCACTAAAACTATTACAATTTAATAAACTATTTCAGCAAGGTCATAGGACACAAGCTCAGTATTCAAAAATCAATTGTATTTCTATACACTGAGAATGAACAACCTGAAAATAAAATTAAGAAAAAATCTATTTATAATAGCATCAAAAATAATAAAATACTTTGAAATAAATAAAGCAAAAGAAGTGTAATACTAGTATACTAAAATACTGCTAAAAATTTTTTAAAAGACCTAAATAAATGGAAAGACATCCCATGCTCATGGATTGGAAGACCTACTATTGTTAGGATGGCAAGAGTCCCCCAAATTGATCCAGATTCGACGCAATCTCTATCAAAATCCCAGTTGCCTTTTTTGCAGAAACTGACAAGTTGATCCTAAAATTCACATAGAAACAAGAACGAAACAAGCATAGCTAAAAACCACCTTATAAAGAATAAAGGAGAAGGGCTCACGCTTCCTGACTTCAATGCTTACCACAAAGCTACAGTAATCAGAACAGTATTGTGCTGGCATAAATTCAGACACACAGTCCAATGTAACAGAACTGACAGTCCAGAAACAAACCTGTACATTTATGATCAACTGGTCCTCCACAATGGTGCCAAGACCACTCAATGGGGGAAAGATACAGTGGTGCTGGAACAACTGGACATGCGCATGTAAAAGAATGATGTCACACTCCTGCCTCATACCATATAGAGAAATTAACTCAAACGGATCATAGACTTAAATGTGAGACCTAAACAAAAATCTTAGAGAATGCAGGAGTAAATCTTCATGACCGTGGGTTAGGGAAGGTTTCTTATATATGACACCTAAAGTATGAACAACAAAAGAAACAAATAAATAAATTGAACTACATCAAAATTAAAAACATCTGTGCTACAAGTGATATAATCAAGACAACCCACAGAAGGGGAGCAAATATTTGCAAATCGTATAGTCTGATAAATGACTTGTATCCAGAATATATATAAAGAATTCTGGAACCAGCCCCGTGGCCTAGTGGTTAAGTTCAGCACACTCTGCTTCAGCAGCCCAGGTTCAATTCTCCAACATGGACCTATACCTCTCATTGGCAGCCATGATCCAAATACAAAATAGAGGAAGACTGGCACACATGTTAGCTCAGGGCCAATCTTTCTCAGGAAAAAACAAAACAACTTACAACTCAATAAAAAAAAAAAGATAACAAGTAAGCGTTAATAAAAAGATAACACAATTTTAAAATGGGCAAAAGATTTCAACATATCCATGCTACTATATGGATGAACTTTGAAAACATTATATACTAAGTGAAAGCCAGTCACAAAAGACCAGATCTTGTATGATTCCATTCAATATAAAACGTCCATAAAATGAAAATCCATAGAGGAAAAAAAGCAGAGATGCAAGTACACAGAGAAAGAACGTGGTTGCCTAAGATTAGGAGGAAGGGGAGTGATAGCTAACGGGTACAGGCTTTCTGTTTGGGGTGATGAGAAAGCTATAAATTAGATTGCGGCAATGGTTGCATAACTCTGTGAATATACTAAAACCACCGAACTGTACAATTTAAGTGGGTAAATTTTATGGAATGTTAACTATAGCTTAATAAACTGTTAAAAAATGAAACAGAAAGAATAATTTAAAAAATGAATAGCTCATCATGAGCTGTGGGGCAATTTCAATGGTCTGTACCTGAAGTGGGCGGAGGGCAGTTCAAGAGACAATAGACACAAGTTTTCCAAATTTGATGAAATCTCTAAATTCACAGATCCAAGAAGCTGAACGAACTCCACACAGAAGAAACATGAAGAAAGCTACACCAAGGTATATCACAATCAAACTGCTCAAAACCAATGATAAAAAAATCTTAAAAGCAGGGAGAAAGTTTTAAATTTAGAAAATAAAAATTTTTTAAATTAAGTTTTTAAAAGACACTATGTACAGAAGAATAAAGAGGATGACAGCAGATTTCTTAGTGGAAATAATGCATGCGAGAAGACAGCAGAGTATTATCTTTAAAGTACTGAAAGAAAAAAATTGTCAACCTAGAGTTCTATACTCAGAGAAAATATCTTTCAAAAAGAAAGATGAAATAAACACTGTTTCCAGACATTTAAAAACTGGAAGTATGTTCCACCAGCAGACCTGCACTAAAAGAATTGTTAAACAAAGTCCTTTAGGCAGAAGGAAGATGATACTAGTTGGAACCTGGATCTCTGCAAAAGAATCAGAGCATCAAAAATGTTAACAACATGGCTAAAAAACACTGAAGTAACAAAAGGGTTGAATTTGGATGGTTAAATTTTAGAGGGACATGGAGGCCTTGCACCTGAGATTAAAAAAAAAAATTGCCCAAACACAGAAAGGGGCCACATGGATTAATACTATACACGTGAAAAAGAGCAGAGGCAGTGATCAGGAAGGGGTCCAGGAAGAGGGAGCAGCATCACTGGAAGCAGCCTCATCAGGAGGAGGGGAAATGCCCTCACCAGCTATACCTAGAGCAGCTACATCTGGAGCAGCTCAGGTATAGACAGCCTGGGTGAGTCTGAGAACAGTAACTGGAACTGTGGCAGCAGGAGCACAGAGAAGGGAGGTGGCAGGAGGTCTGGGGCCATCTTCCAATGTTGAGGGGTAGTGGGTGAAGCAAAGGGGCTTGCTCTGTAGGGCGCCTCCTGGTGGAATGATGCAGACCAGGGTAAAGAGGCGCTTTCTCCTAGGCTGGCTACATGACAGGCTGGGCCTCCCAGGAGGTGGAGAGCCCTTGCCCAGAAAGCTCACTTGGCAGTGGGCAAGGCAATAGAGGGCACCCGTCCTGGTGGCTGGGTTAGAAGCTCTTCAGAGACTCCACTAATCACAGTCCACAGAAAAAGTTAAAAGACAGGAAAGAATGAAAGAAGCCATAAGACTGTCATTCCCTTTTCAATCACATTATTTCTACTTGCAGAGGGGTGAGGTCCCACGTGCCCTGAAAGTTCTCCAGTGTCCAACCTCAAGTTGTGCTCCAGGTCCTGACTCTACAAAAGGCAATGATGTGGTCACATAAGAAAAGCCACCCTGTGACAGCATGGGAACTCTCAGGGACCATCCTGCAGCCCCTACCCTACGAGAGACTCCAACGTGCAGAACATCCATTTTTAAAGCAGACATCTTGGTATCCGACCACAGTTGGAGTCCTACCTGCCAACCTTACCTGGATCCACTGCTCACGGTTGATCTCCACACCATTGGCCCGCAGGGAGGTGATGGCACGATCAATGATTTTCTCCACCATCTGCGTATTTCCATTGGCTTCCTCCAGCTTGGCAGCCGTGATCCAGATGTGCCGGTCTGTAGGGATGTTCTCACGGGCCTTATTTAAGACCTTGCGGGCATTTTCGTAGGTCTCCAGCCTCGCCAGAGCAAGCCAGAGCTGTATGGACAAAATACCAGAAAACAAGAGGACAGCACTCAGCACAACCTGCCAGGTTGGAGGGTGAGCCTATCTCAACAGGCCCACAGCACCTTCACAGAATTCTTTCTAAAAGCTTTCAAGGACCACGTAAACAGAGCCCATGAATGGGTGCAGCAGCATTTTTTTGCCTAATCTCGTAACTGTTCAGCTATGCTTCTGACTTATTTAGTGACTCTCTGGTTAACGCAAAAAGATGACAGATTCTCAGTCACACATTCCAAACACTGGTTAAACATACACAGTGTGCCACACTTGTCCCAGGTGTCAGGACAGCAGGTGAACACGATATGACTGTTGCCTTCACAAGCTGAAAGGACACATGGAGTTCAGCCTTCTGGAGTTCTCATACTGCAGCTGTTGATTCTGTAACATTTCATCACCAAAAATGTGCATGGGCTCTATTTATTTTTATGTAAATAAATTAAGATTAATTTCGTTTGGAGAATTTCACAATACCCGTTAGGATAATGAAAGACATATTGGATATCATAAAACCAAGACTAAAAATCACTGCACAGAATGTTATGAAGAGAAGGTTTAAAACTAAAGAAATCCAACTAGCTTTGAAACAAAGAGCCAACCTCATGCTGGGCTGGCAGAAAGATACACCAGCATTTTCTATCACCCTCTACCCTTCGGGTCCCATTTACAAACTAAGCTGAATTAGGAGGACTGACCCCTGAAAAACAGTGCTCAACACAGAATTCTCTGCAGTGGTCCGAGAAGAGTTAAGATTCTGTTCTGCACTTCCATCAGGAGCAGAACTGGCCACAGCCAGACTGACTACTCTGCCTGGTAGCTGTGTGACAGGGCAGCATCCTGTGATTTCACACTGCCTTACAGTCTCCAGAATCACAGCCTCGGTGAGCTCAATGTTCAGCTGATCCCACTTCCAGACACTGAACTTGGCTCAGGCCTTGGCAGGGCTAGCGGACGAGAACCTGGCAAACTCACCTCCACGCTGGTGGGGCAGCACTCCACAGCTCGGCTAAGCATGATTCTAGCGTCTTCGGGCTCTTCCAGCTCAACAGCCGCCTTCCACAAGCGAACCGAGTTTGGAACATGCTCAAGGGCTGGAGAGGTCAAACGAGAAACCAGGTCACAGAAAAGGGGAACTGAAAGCAGGATGCTGTGTCAGAGGATGCTGGTGTCAGCAGGGTCAGATGGTCTCTCCCCTGGATGACTGGGATTGCAGGCCTACCCTTTCAACGGGTTCTCTCAGATCTGGGGCAGACAGAAACCAGACCAATGCGAAACACCTTGAAAAAGAAAGCAAGATTCGGGCACAGGAGACAGTTGAGGATAGCACAGAGGACTGTGCGTCATCTCTACTCCTGCTCACACTTGAAAATCAACATTAAAATACAAAGCAAGGCAGACACAAGAAGACAATCACCACACAGGAAGGGCCGGCCCCGCGAGCTGTGAGTGTGAGTCATGCAGAAATCACAGGAAAAGGAAACAGAACGACACGGGGATCTGTGTCTGCCCAGGCTGGCGTGCGTCTGAGGGCCACTAAGCTTGGGAACTCCTTCCTGGGCCCCAAGGAGTGCAAGGAGAACCAGGGCACTGTGTGGCTACACCACACTGACAGCAGTGCTACCTCACCAGCTCCGCAGCAGGTGGGCTCCCTCAGGAGCTCAGACACGGGCAGCCAGCAAACAGAGTGACATCAGGGAAGGGGGACAGACTCCCAGAAGAGGCACAATGCAGTCCAAAAACTTCCAAACCTTTGTTCAAGCAGCAGAGCCCTTTCTTCAGATGCAATTTACCAAACAGTCCAAAATAGAAGGCAGATAAACACAGAGCCCTGCAGAGTGAGCACTAGGGGAGGGTAAGGCCAAGCCTCTGGCAGGGTGACGATGACCACTGAGCTGACGGAGAGAACATGACAACTCGAGCCACAGGCAGGAAACCAACACCTTGAAGCTTCCAAAGGAGCTCTTGTTTCTTGAAAATACATGGGCCAACCTTGCAGAAAGCAGACCTAAGATTTAATGGTGCAGGGGCCAGCCCCATGGCTGAGTGTGGTTAAATTCACACGCTCTGCCTTCGGCGGCCCAGGGTTTCACTGGTTCGGATCCTGGGTGCGGACATGGCACTGCTCATCAGGCCACGTTGAGGCGGTGTCCCACATGCCACAACTAGAAGGAACCACAACTAAAAATATACAACTACGTACTGGGGGGACTGGGGGAGAAAAAGTAGGGGAAAAAAAAAAGAAGATTGGCAACAGTTGTTAGTTCAGGTGCCAATCTTTAAAAAAAAAGAGAGAAAGATTTAATGGTGCAGAATTTGCAGACCCACAAAGTTTCCCACATGAAATGCGGGCACAGACTGGGGCCATCCGGGGGACTTGGATGAAGCCAGGATGTGATACCCTGAGCCTCCCTCACCAGCAGAAGCAGCTCACCTCATTGTCTGAGAAGATGGGCCTTCCCTCCTTTACAGGCCCTGTAAAAATGGAGGTGCCCCATCCCCTCTCCTATGGCCTACCCAGCCTACTCTAGGGTCATGGCACACCATGTCAGGCCCTAGCTGGCTGTCATCATGCTGGTAAGCAGGAAGCAGAACATATGCAAGATGCCCAGAACAAGTGGGCTGGGGAGTGGGGAGAAACACCTCACAAACCCCAGGGGTCTGCCCTTAGCAAGTTTTGAAGGGTCCCACAGTCCGGGGCTCGTGGGGACCTCCCCTCTGTGATGGAAAACAAGCTGCTGCTCCCGTACCACCTGCCACAGAAGACAGTACCTCAGCCTGGGCCTGGGCATTCAGGAATCACACCACCTAGGAGGGGCCCTACCGTCTGTTTTCCGAGTGCCACAGGCTGCTTCTGACCTCACAGACTCAGCTACACTTGGTCTACATATTCTGACCAGTGTGCTGTAAGGAGCCCCTGGGAAGGCCCAGCAGGAGTCACGGAGCCCCTCTAGGGCTGTGGAACAAAGCTACTCTCTCCTGAAGCCCCTAGCTGGCCACTAAGCCCAGGCAGAGACCGAATATTTGGCTTAGCGACATTAAGTGACCGAGCAACCTGATTTACCCACCATGAACTTGGGTGCTATGTGACAGACAAGCCACAAGCTGGGAAGATGCACAGCAGCCTGTGGTCAGGTGGAATGGCACAAGAGAAGGGTGGAGCAAAGGCAGGTACGGTACAGGTAAGCTGCCTGGGCCATGGGGCAGATGCCTCCCACGCTGGCTGCTGATCAACCTCCTCCTCCCTCGGCCCTCACTTACGGCCTCTGGGGAGTTCCTTAGGATCAAGGGACTGAGAAGAAAAAGCCCATCTTGGTCTACACATGACTCTGTACAGTACACCAGCACTGAATGCCCTGACCTGGCATCAGGTTATCACTTGATCATCCGCTTGGTCAAGTGAGACTGCCCAAGATGGGCCTATGCTGATTCATGCAGCAGCTGAAGAGCTGACCGTGGTTCTAGGAAGCGGAAGAAACCAGGTGGGAAGCTTGGAAATTGGGGGAAGAGATGTGCCATGGAATGACGGCAGAACAATCAGAGTGTGAAGATATTTGTGACCCATGTGAGTGCTCTCCAAGGAATCCATCTGGCCTCACACTCATAGCACACAGGACCACGTCCTGCAGATGTGGGCTGGCTTCCTCCGGGTACCCATTGCCCCCGCCTGCTTCCTGGAGCCGTGTGCAAGCGCCAGAGAGGCAGGACCATAGCCATTCAGGGTTCATCCACACAGGCTCCCTCCCACAGGTGGTCTGATGCTGCCCACTGCTGAGCTGAGTCCCCTCCAAGAGAACTGTTCCCTGGTCAGCTCCCAGACCAGGCCGACATCCTGGACTGGTTCCATCTGGAGGGCCAGTGACTGGTTCTTACTGGAATGGATTTGTCTTCCTTGCCTGCAGCGCTCTGCCAGTACCACCACCCATGGAGTCACCCATCACGCATTCAAGAAACTTACTTCCCAGAAAAAGACGTGCAGCAAAGGGTTTGAGCCCTGACATTTTCTGGCATCACCCTATCTCTGTCATTCAGGCAACAGCTCAGTAGAACAAGGGGACGTCTACTGAGCACTCAGAGCACCGAGTGAGAGAAACACCCCAGAGGAGCGGGCCTCGACTTTACAGGATGCAACTAATGCCATGACAACCAACCACCTACAGTGGGGGTTCTCACACAGCCAGAACATACAGGTCTGGGAAGAAGCAGTGACATCCAAGCAGCTCCCTGGGCTGCCCGTCAAACGCGCTGAGAGAGCCTGGCTCCCACCTCCATGTCTTTGAACTGTGCTGTCGGGGAGTTCTCGTCCCAAGGGAGGATGTGTCCACCAAGGCACACTGCAAGCTGACGCAGTCACCCATCTCTCTGGTCTCCTGGTGCCACTGGTCGGAGAAGTGAACCTTGGCTCCAAAGTGAGACTGAATTGCTGCCATGTGCCAGGGGCAGGGGCAGGGAGACCATGACTAGAGCCCAGAGGGTCCTGAGGCCTGGTTTAGTATTCCCATTTCCAACAGTTAAAGTTAATGGGAAGTATAGCAGCCCAAGACAGCAAGATCACTGAGGATTTAGCCCCTCCAGGAGTAACGGTTTGGTTACCTGTCCAGGGAAAGAAGAACTCTGACCAAGTAAGACATGAGCAGAGGGCCCAAGCAACGGAAGAAAGTCTTCACCTCCAGACAGGTGACCAGGCGGAGCAACGAGGACACAGAACTAGATATCTGATCCTCCTGCCTGTTCTCCATTCGCATATTAACTATTTCTTCTCTTTTCCTTCTCTGTATTTCATACATATAATACATACTGATGGAGGTGAGCTTCACAATTTAGCTTCTAAGGTACAGAACATTCAGGTGGGACTGAACTTGTAGGGTCATTAACTTCACCCAGAGGTGCATACGACCCCCAGGACTCTGCGTCTCCACTTTTTGAGAGAGCGCAGGAACTCCTTCGTTGGCATCTCGTCAGCAGCCATGGGACTGGAGCTAAAGCCCACCACTGCTGATGGGTCCAGCTCCTGCCAACGCGCTTCCCAGAGACAAGCTACCATGCTGTGCTGCTGTGTCAAGGTTGCCTGAGAAGCTACAGCCGGCCGGCGTACAGGAGGCGGCCCAGACAGGAAGAGAGCTCTCTGAACTAGCTATGCCTGTTAGTAGAAGCCGGGCCCATGTAGAGGTCAACGTGATCTCCAGCCCATGGCGCTGGGGGTGAGGACATTCAGGTGCTGTCCCTGTGCTCACAGTGACCCAACAGTGATGGCTGCCGGAGGATGCTATACTCTATGGACCAGAGTATATAGTTTTGGGGTCAAATAACTCCACTCTTATATGACTGCAGTAATTAGCAGAGTAAGAGAGTGCTTCACCTCTATTAGGAAACAGCCAAAGGCCTGGCCCCAGGGCACAATGCTTACAGGCCTAGAGTGCCCTTACAGAGGACACCGCAGCTCAGCGATCAAGCACCACACCCAAGGTCCCTCGGCCTCCTCAGGGCTCAGACCAGCATCTGAAGCTCCAGTTCTCCCATCAAAGGACTAGACGTCAGCTGCATCCCAGAGCTCACACGCCAGAAACTGAGGGCTGGCATGGTGTCCCAAGCCACTGATAGATATAGCTGTCATCTTAGTTATCGAAAATCAGATCCTTCAAGCAGTGGCTGACAAGTGTTCACCAAGAGCTAAATGAGGTGGTGCCCAGCTCTGCCCCAGTCACCTGGAAAAAGAACGTTGTTTTTGGAAATATTCTAAGGAGGGGGGTAGGCCAGGATCAGGATCAGGACCGGGGAGCAGGGGCAGAGGTCAGTTTGGGAATTCCATGTTCTTTCCACCTTAGCAAAGCTTCTCTGCCTGAGAGAAAGCAGAGCCAGGAGGACCACTCCCCTCAAGGTCCAGGACGGCCTGGAAATGCAGTCACTCAATACTCCTCGCAGGCCCCACCTCTGTGCCCGCTCCCCTCTCCAAATCTGAAGCCAACTGGAAACGAGCTGAAGCAATCTGGTAATGAACAGGGAGGGGCCATAAAGACATTCTGACCATTCATCACGCCATGGCAGGGGAAAATCAGTAGAGCTATCCTAAATAAATAATGCTAATTACCCAGAGTTCAATGTGTTTGTCATTACAGAACTGTTTTCCTGGATGGAAAACATAAGTCGATTTCTACAAACCAAGACTAGTGCTAACTTTCTGCTACTGGCCCCTTCAGACTAGCTCTGGGCATTTAATGGGCAGCGGGGCTTCAATCAAGAAATCAGACCCAAGAGAGGAAAACACTTACAAGCACAAACAGGCACGCAGACAGGGTCACATACAAGGTGGACTCCGCCTGGCCTCTACCACACACAGTACAGAGTTGGACACTGTGATTATACCTGTACTGCTTGACACTGCACACCTCTAACATTTCACTCAAACGCACCTCCTACAAACGAGTGCTGGAAGCCTCTCACTGATTTCACCCACTCTACAAACTCAGGTGGGAACAGCCATCTGCACAGGTTTACTCCAGATCTGCCCTCTGATCAGCATCTGCTCTGGAACAAAGACCAAAGCAGCATCGACCAGACAGTTCTGGGGAAGAGAGAAATACCATCCCTTTTATCAATTCCCCAACAATGAAAAACAAACTGCCCACAAAAGCTTCATCTTGGCAGTGATCGCTGGATGGACTCCGTTTCCCTGGCATGCAAACCTTCACCATGACTGGGGCCCACGGCACACACTACCTTGCTTAAAACACTAGGCAAGAAGGTGAGGCACTGCCTCACAGGAGGCTGATGAGATGGGAAGGAGTTCAATTAATGCACAGCTCTGGTGTGACCACCCCGTCAGTTCACTTAAAAGCAAGTGGCACACTTCTACCTACTGAAGTATCCGGCTCCTAGCAGACAGCAGAGAAGACTAACACCCACAAGGTCTGCTTTGTGCTGGCTCAGCTCCACCCTTCACGCACACGGTCTCATCAAGCCCTAAAAAGCAGGTTCTGAATGTTGTTGCTGTTCTTGTCTTGTAGTTGGGAAAACCTGGGCCACAGAGCAATTGCCCAACTCACTCAAGGTCACACAGCATGAAAAGGCAGGAGTGTGATTTGAACCTACGCACCTCAATCAGGGTAGAAATTCCTCCCACAGAGGGTCCAAGGGCAGAGGCAACCCAGCCAGAAAAAGGCCTGGAAAACGTCACCCATTCTTGAACCACCGCCACTAAAGCCTGAGCAAAGCGGTGGAAAAGCTGCTCTCCAAGAGCATGGCACCAGGACCAAGCAGGCAGCACTTCCTGCACGTGTGCACATGCACCTGCCCCTCACAGACACCCCGGAGACTCACCCTTCCGAAGCACCCGCTTCTTGGCTCGGATGTCCGTTTCCAGCTCTGCTGCTCTGATGTAAATCCTAACAGACTGTGGGAGGTGACGAACCGCTTGGGCCACCACAGCCTTGGCCGTATCCCCAGGCTGCAACCTGGCTGCTTCTAGCCAGACATCTTCACTCTGTGGAGCAAAAGAAAAGAACAATAAGCGTCTGTGCAGGCTGGAAGCCATGACAGAGTAGCAGGCATCCCTGGAAGTGTACACAGAAACCTCGAAAACAGGAAGGGCTTGGCTCATCGGGACCATGGGGTTTATGATCAAACAAACTCCATCAGCTTGGCCTCAAACACACCTGCATCACAGATCCAATAACAGCAACGCTTGGGAATGTGGCTACAGCATGTCTCTGTCTGAGTCAGGGGACATGCAACCACATTATGGGAAAAGAACAGTTTGCCCTGCAAGATAATAAGTCAATCCACAGGCAAAGCGAAAACATACAGGCAGGTGGCTGTGCGTTTGCCTGGGAAGTTCTGATTCATGCCTAATATCCTAGGGTAAGTTTTCATAGAGCATCTTTCACTGTCAAGGGTACCGCAGTCTGCACAGTAAGTGTATGATCACTTAGAAAGTCTTGTAGGACTTTTTAAAGCTTATCTATCACTCTACTCCAAAAAATAGTGATGGGATATTCTCCTGAGAGTTGGCATTAATGCTTAGGTTTCTTTTTTTTTTTTTTAAAGATTTTATTTTTTTCCTTTTTCTCCCCCAAAGCCCCCCAGTACATAGTTGTATATTCTTCGTTGTGGGTCCTTCTAGTTGTGGCATGTGGGACGCTGCCTCAGCGTGGTTTGATGAGCAGTGCCATGTCCGCGCCCAGGATTCAAACCAACGAAACACTGGGCCGCCTGCAGCGGAGCGCGCAAACCTAACCACTCGGCCACGGGGCCAGCCCCAATGCTTAGGTTTCTTACATTATTAGGTGGGGTGGAAGAGCTAACCAATTTAGTGCTTTCTAGTTAGGGTTGTCCTGCCATTAAACTAACGGTGGAGGGAACTTCAGTCCAAGGGAAAATAAACAGGTGCCAGCCCACACCTGTCCTACTGTCACTTGTCTAGACACCAAAAGGCAGGCAGGTTCACTCCCACAGGTGTCCTGGGTGGTACAGACACCGAGAGTCCACCCAGGAATGGCATGATGCAGCCTCCAGGAAAATGTCTTACCTTGGGGCACATCTCCGTCCCCTTCATAATAAGGTTTCTAGCTACTTGCAGCTTCCCAGTGACTTCTTCCAGGCGGGCTGATGCAATCCAGGCTGGTGGGTGATGAGGGTTTGTCTCCCGAACAGACTTGAGGAGCAGTCGTGCCTTCTTGATATCACTAGAGGGCAAGAAAGCCCACAGGATCAGGCCACCACACTGTCAAGGGTGTACCTGAGCCCAGAAAGAAGGCGCCACTGCACAGAGACAATGTACGATCTGTCAAACCTGATGTCCCGAGTGACATAACCAACTCAAAACCCTAGTCAGCAACTTTCCACGCCTGCTTAGCACCCTGCACAGAGCCTCTGAGCACCTCTTCGGGAGCCAGGTGCTGAGCACTTAGGGGAAAGCTGCAAGCACGGGACATGATTAGCAGGCCGCTCTTTAGCTCAGCTTGTGCACAGATTTGAAGTATTACTTGTAACAGTTTAAGATCCACAATGAATGGGTACAGATGTATTTTAGATATTTTTTTTCTACTTTTTCTCCCCAAACCTCCCCAGTACATAGTTGTATATTGTTTTAGTTGTGAGTCCTTCTATTTGTGGTATATGGGACGCCTCCTCAACATGGCCTAAGGAGTGGTGCCATATCCGCGCCCAGGATCCAAACCGGCAAAATCCTAGGCCGCCGAAGTGGAGTGTGCAAACTTAACCACTCGGCCACAGGGCCGGCCCCCAGATATACTTTATAAATTCTATTTTTTTTTTTTTAAAGATTTTATTTTTTTTCCTTTTTCTCCCCAAAGCCCCCCGGTACACAGTTGTATATTCGTAGTTGTGGGTCCTTCTAGTTGTGGCATGTGGGACGCTGCCTCAGCGTGGTTTGATGAGCAGTGCCATGTCCGCGCCCACGATTCAAACCAACGAAATACTGGGCCACCTGCAGCGGAGCACGCGAACTTAACCACTCGGCTACGGGGCCAGCCCCAGCCAGATATATTTTAAATAGAAAATGAAACTACTCCACTATGTATTCCTTAGAATATCCATCCTATTTTGGCTGCATATTTCTCAAATAAAATCCAAAACATTCTAGGCAAGCAGAGTCCCACCCCAACCCACTAGTTCTGCAGAGCACTCACTTGATGTCCCCTCCATGGGTTGGGATCATGGAATTTAAATCCGTCAGATAGCCTTTGGGGTCGACCACAGTCTGTCCACTCACCGAGTCAGACACCTGCAAGACAGGCCAAGCCAAGTTGATTAGAAAGGGCAGGAATGCCCAAAACGAAGGACTCAACATCCCTGGAGCCCCTTCCCACCGTCTTGACTACCAGTGGATATGGAAACTCTAAAAGTAGGGAAATGACCTTAACTCAAACCACAGTTTTTGATGATGATAAACAAATTTCATCTACATGGAACAAAAATTTACATTAAAAAAGTGAAACCATAAAAGTTCTAGGGAAAAAAAAACATAACTGGACATAAGAAAGGTCTATCTAAGAATGAGCGAAACTCAGAAGTCATAAAAGATTCATTATTTCAACTACTTTCTTTACATCTGCAATGTAGCAGTTCATTATACCATTCTCTGTAGTATTTTAAAATCACTATGATAAACAAAAAGCCCGAGTGAAAAACGGGAACAGGGTCCTAGCTAATGCAGCAAGACCAGAAAAGGATGAAGCTTTCATCCTGTTCACAGATGACTTGACTGTCTATGTAGAAAATCTACAAAAAACCTCTCAGAACTAATAAGCAATTATAGCAAGGTTTCAGAATACAAAAGTCAACTGCTCTTCTATATGCCGGCAAGGAACAAATGGAATCAAATACACATTAACATTTACATTACCACCCAAAAATGTGAAATACTTAAGTATTAATCTAACAAACACATACAAGATCCACATGAGGAAGACTACAAAACTCTGATGAAAAAATCAAACAACTAAATAAATGGAGAGAGAGTCCATATTCATGGCAAGGAAGACCCAGTATTGTCCCCCAGATATCAGTTCTTTCCAACTTGATCCATAGATTCAATGCAATTCCAATAAAAATCCCAGCAAGCTATTTTGTGGATATTGAGAAACTGATTCTAAAGTTTACATGGAGAGATAAAGGACCCAGAATAGGCAACACAACATTGAAACAGAATAACAAAGTTGGAAGACTGACACTATCCGACTTTGAGATTTAAAATAAAGCTACAATAATCAAGACAGTGTGGTATTGGTGAAAGAATAGACAAATAGATCAGTGGCACAGAAGATAGAGCCATATAAATATAGTCAATTGGTCTCTGACAAAGGAGCAAAGACACTACCATGGAGCAAAGACAGTCTCTTCAAGAAATGGTGCTGGAACAACCAGACATCCACACGGCAAAATAATGAATCTAGACAAGTCCTTTACAAAAATCAACTCAAAGTGAATCAAGGACCTAAATATAAAATGCAAAACTATAAGATTCCTGGATGGTAACGTAGGAGACAATCTGGATGACCTGGGGTTTGGTGATGACTTTTTAGATACAACATCAAAGGCATGATTCATAAAGAATTGATAAACTGGACTTCATTAAAATTTAAAATTTCTGTCTGTGAAAGACACTGTGAAGAGAATGAAAAGACAAGTATGGTGACATATAAAAACTAGATTATTGCTGGGAACACAATGCAATCTATACAGAAACTGAAATATAATAATGTACACCTAAAACTTACACAACGTTATAAGCCAATACAACCTCAATTTAAAAAAAAAGGACAGAATCAAAACACAAGCCAGAGACTAGGAGAAAATATCTGCAAAAGACACATCTGATACAGGACTGTTATCTAAATATACAAAGAACTCTTAAAACACAACAAAAACGAAACAAACAACCCAACTAAAAAATGGGCCAAAGCCCTGAAAAGACCCCTCACCAAAGAAGACATACAGATGCAAAGAAGCACATGAAAAGACGCCCCGCACCCTATGTCAGCAGGAAAACAGAAATTAAAACAACATTGAGATAACCACTATACACCTATTAGAATGGCCAAAATCTGGAACACTGACACCAAATGATGGTGAGGAAGTGGAGCAACAGGAAATCTCATTTGTTGCTGGTGGGAACGCAAAATGGTGCAGTCACTTTGGAAGACAGTTTGGTGGTTTCTAACAATCTACACATACTCTCACCATACGATCCAGTAATTGCACGCCTTGGTATCTACCCAAAGAACATGAAAACTTATGTCTACACAAAAACCTGAACACAGATGTTTATAAGCAGCTTTACTCATAATTGCCAAAAAGTGGAAGCAACCAAGATGTCCTTCAAGGTGAATGAATAAATAAACTTCAAGATGAATTCCAGAAAATGGAATATTATTCAGTGATGAAAAGAAATGAGCCGTCAAGCCATGAAAAGACGTGGAGGAAACTTAAATGAGTATCACTAAGTGAAAGAAGCCAATCTGAAAAGGCTACATGCTGCATGATTCCAACTATAAGATATTCTGGAAAAGGGAAAACTATGGAGACAATAAAAAGATGAGAGGTTGCCTGGGAGTAGCGGGAGGGATGAAGGTGGAGCAGAGGATGGTTAGGGCAGCGAAACTACTCTGTGTGATACTATAAGGATGGATGCACGTCCTCGAACATTTGTGCAAAGCCACAGAATGTACAACAGCAAGAGTGAACCCTTCCTGTAAACGATGGACTCTGGGTGATTCTGATGTGTAACGCAGGTTCTTCAACTGTGACAAATGCACCATCAGGTGGGGGATGTTGATATGGAGGAGGCTATGATGTGTGGGGCAGGGGGTATACGGGAAATTTCTGTACCTGCTTCTCAGTTTTGCTGTGAACCTAAAACTGCTCTTGAAAAAGGACTTGAGGGGCCGGCCCAGTGGTGAAGCGGTTAAGTGCGCACGTTCCACTTCATTGGCCCAGGTCTGTCAGTTCGGATCCCGGGTGCGGACATGGCACTGTTCAGCAAGCCATGCTGTGGTAGGTGTCCCACATATAAAGTAGAGGAAGGTGGGCAGAGATGTTAGCTTAGGGCCAGTCTTCCTCAGCAAAAAGAGGAGGATTGGCAGCAGATGTTACCTCAGGGCTAATCGTCCTAAAAAAAAAAAAAAAAAAGACACCAAGTCCTTTTCTTTTTTTTTTTTTTGAGCCAGCCCTGGTGGTCTAGTGGTAGAGATTTGGTACTCTCACTGCTGCAGCCCAGGCTCATTTACCAGGAACCATCCCACCCATCTGTTAGTTGTCATACTGTGGCAGCGGTGGCTCACACAAAGAACTAAAACTAACAACTAGGATACACAACCATGGATGTTAGCTCAGGGATAATCTTCCTCAAAAAAAAGGGACTTGAACAGACATTTCTCCAAGACAGAAATAGTCACTAAGCACATGAAATGATACCTGACATCACTAATCAGGTAAATGCAAATGAAAACCACAATGAGACATCACTTCACACTCATTAGGATGCCTATTATTAAAAAATCAGAAAATAACAAGTGTTGTCAAGGATGTGGAGAAACTAGAACCTTTATGAGGTCCTGCTCTGCTGGCAATCTAAAAGTGCAGCTGCTGTGGAAAACAGTATGGTGGTTCCTCCAAAAATCAAAAATAGCATTACCAGATGAACCAGCAGTTCCACTTCTGCGTTTATATCCAAAAGAATTGGAAGGAGAGACTCCAACAGCTGTTTGTACACCAAGGCTCACAGCAGCGTTTCTCACTATAGCCAAAAGGCAGAAGCAAGCTATGTCCATCAAGAGATAACTAAAGAAACAAAATGCAGCCCATACACACACATAAAGCGACGTCACCCAGCTTTAGAAAGGAAGGAAATCCTGACACCGCCTACAGCACGGACGAACCCTGAGGACGTTATGCTCAGTGAAACAAGCCAGGCACAAAAGGAGAAGCACTGTGTGAATGCACTCACGTGAGGCACCTTGAGGAGTCAAATTCAGAGACACAAAGTAGGATGGTGGAGCCAGGGCTGGGGGAGGGGGTGGGAGTTGGCGTTTATTGGGGACAGAGTTTCCATTTGGGGAGATGAGAAAGTTCTGGAGACGGATGGTGGGGATGGTGCACAACGTGAATGTACTTAATGGCACTGAAATGTGCACTTAAAATGGTTAAAACAGAAAATTTGATCTTGCATATATTTTACCACAAAAAAATTAACCATGATAAAGTCTTTTCAAAGAAAATATTTCTATATTCCACACACAAGTCTGAAAGAGCACAACAAAGGAGAGAAGATACACGCAACATAAATGATCACTGTGTTAAAACTTAAGAGGAAAACGGGCAAATGACAAAAGCAGCATTTCACAGAAGAGTTGCCCAAGACAAACAAACAGGAAAGATGCCCCACTTCACCAGTAACGAAAATGCAGATTAAGGCTTGTTGAGGCGAAGGGAGTTTGCCTTTGAGACTGGCAAAAATGACAAAGACAATGACCGCTGAGCCAGCATTGCCAACGGTGTGATCACACAGACATGCTCATCTCATGTTGCTGAGCATGAAATGCCATGTGTTTGAAAGACAATTTGGTATTTAAGTGAAAATACACTGATCCAACAACTCCACTTTAAAGATACTATACAAATGTTTCCTTAATGTGCAAAGATAAAAGCATGAGGAGTTCGTCAAAGCATGGCTTATAACAGTAAAAAAGTAGCAACAACACAAAAGGACCATTAACCAAGGACAACATCATGATACTCGGAAACAATGAACTATTTTCCAAATTATAAAGTAGATACACATCTAGGAACACTAAAACATGTGCAATTGTTTTAATTGGTAAGCTACTGGATTTATATTATAAAATATTTGCTCACCAGAAAAAATTTAAGAGGCACAGTAAAAGCTCAACTAAAATTTAAAACTTCCCACTGCATCAAATAGTAATGGTTGAATAGTTCACTACATTATTTTTCTACTTCCAAGTACGTGTGAAATTTTTCCTTAAAAACCGTTTAACACGGGGCTGGCTCTGAGGCTGAGTGGTTAAGTTCGCACGCTTCACTGTGGCAGCCCAGGGTTTGGATCCTGCGTGCGGACACAGCACTACTCATCAGGCCATGTTGAGGTGGCGTCCCACATCCCACAACTAGAAGGACCTGCAACTAAGATATACAACTATGTATCCAGCGGGGGGCCGGGGGGG
>NC_060278.1:111675217-111692787 GCF_021613505.1 Equus quagga | reverse complement strand
GGTTTGGGAAATAAAGCAGGAAAAAAAAAAAAGATTGGCAACAGTTGTTAGCCCAGGTGCCAATCCTTAAAAAAAAAAAAAAGGCAACAGTTGTTAGCCTAGGTGGCAATCGTTTAAAAAAAAAAAAAAACCGTTTAACACTTCGCTCCCACTCCACACACCTAGCTTGTTCCCTGGTGGTGTGGGTGTGCAGCCCTGGACACTTTCCACGATGTGCAAACACATGCGTGTGTGGACATTCTCTTCCCCAGCACAAATGGAGAACTACACATACTACTCTACCACTGGTTTTCATGTGTATGATGACTTTTTCACAATTTGTTGGTTCTTTTGACTTTACAGTGCTTTCTTTTTTGCAAGTTCTTAATTTGTACGTAATCAAATGTGAAAGTCTTTTCCTTGTTGGTTTCTGATGTGCATGTCACAATTATAAAGGTTTTCCACCTCACCTGGGTTTTCTGGAGCATTTAATGGAGCACATGCCCCCCAAGGGCCACAACAATTTACTAGGATGCAGGAAGAAAATATGTGCATTTAACTTTTATGTAAACAGGGAAGGACATTAAATTTCGTTCACAGTGAGCATGAGGCTTGTCAGGAGTGCCTTCATCCGGTCTGCGTGTCAGGCAGCCCTTTGTCACCTGCGACAGCCCCCAGTCCCACGAGAGGGAGCAGGAGTACCCACCATGGCTGGCCCTTTGCTGTGGGCACTCTGAGTGCACTGCACCTGTGCATGTCCTGTAGGTAGATGCAAGAACCAGCCTGAATGCAGAATCCCGTCACTCTAATGGGACAGGAACTGTACATCATCACAGGTCTGCTTGTCTTGTGACAAAGCACTTCAAAAGATAAACATTTCATACAGGGTCAGCCCCAGTGGCCTGGTGGTTAAGTTTGGTGCTCCACTTTGGCAGCCAAAGTTCGGTTCCCAGGCACAGACCTACAGCATTCATCAGTGGTCATGCTGTGGCGGTGGCTCACATACAAAAAGAGGAAGATTAGCAACAGATGTTAGCTCAGGGCAAATCTTCCTCAGCAAAAAAAAAAAAAGAAAAGAAAAGAAAGAAAGAAATTTAGAATTAGTCTATGATCCTGCAACTCACTTCTGGGTATATACCCAAAAGAATTGAAAGCAAGATCTGCACACCCATCTTCATAGCAGCATTATTCACAATAGCTAAAACAGGGAAGCAACCCAAGTATCCATTGATAGATGAATGGATAAGCAAAATGTGGTATATACGTACTGAATATTATTCAGCCTTAAAAAGCAAGGACATTCTGACATATGCTACAACATGGATGAACCTTGAGGACATTTTGCTAAGTGAAACAAGCCAGTCACAAAAAGACAAATAGTGTACGCATCCACTTCCAAGAGATACTTAGGGTAGTCAAAATCATAGAGACAGAAAGCAGAATGCTGGTTGCCGGGGCCTGGGAGGGGTTACAGCTTAATGGGTATACACAGTTTCAGTTTTACAAGATGAAAGAGTTGTGGAGATGGACAGTGGCGATGGTCGCACAACAATATGAATGTACTTAATGCCACTGAACTGTGCACTTAAAAATGGTTAAGATGAAAAATTTATGTGTATTTTACAATTAAAAAATTTGGACAAAAGTTAAAAAAAAATAAACATTTCACAAATATACATCAGTTTTATAATCAGAAAACAAAAGTTTTTAAGTATCACCTGTATGAAAATGTTGCATGACATAAACTCTCACCTGGCTCAGCCTCATGTCCATCAAAGTGTTTCTCGCTTGGCCGATCTTCCTCATGTCCAGCTCACCTGTGCCAGGTGTCATCAATCCAGGTGTCATTCCACCTGGGTATGGAGTATTCAGTCCACCTGGATAGGGTGTGTTAAGACCTCCAAATTGCTGGAGAGGAAGAAGACAAAACGCTAGCTTGCATTTCCATGTAGAAGAACCTGAAATCCTTCTATCATAGCCTGACATACACCGCTGCACAGACAAGACTCAGCCACAGCACAGCTACTGAACTACAGAAGCAGCTTCTGCAACACCACCCAGAGCCCCCACCACTGGCCCATCGACCAGACTAAAGGAGTCCCATTTGCCTTCTTTTTGGATGCTCACAGTTTGTCGAGGATCCACTGAAGTATGGTTCTCTCCAGTCTGTAAATGTTTGGCAAAGAAACTGTCAGGAACAGGGGTCAGCTTCTCATAGCGCGGGTTCCGCTGGCGTTTGTTTCTGGCATCGCCAACCTCAGGGATGCTAAGCCACTCTTCTTCTGTGACTTCTGCCAACTTCCTCTGGAAACACCGACCCCCGAAAACATTAATTCTCTGGCAGAATTTCACATGCACAAGAAAAATTATGCTCTCCCTGATCCCTAGCCCCCAAATCATCATGCCTTAGGATTTTGAGGCGGAAATGGTTATCTGTTTCTCTTAAAAAAATCAATTTGTTGGATCTGCTCTACTTCACTCAAATGTAAATTTTTCTGTCAAAGCTCAGAGGACACAGTTTAGGAAATCCTATGTACAAATGGAGTTAAAGATACAAAGAAAACAAGCTCCTCTGTCCCGCCTTTCTCAGTGGGGGAGGAGAGGCTTTCTGCACAAATCAACATATACTTAAACATATAAAGGGGGACCTTCTACCATCTGAATCAAATGAAGAGCAAAGTCAGTGAGGTCTCTTCAGTTCCACTCCAGGGCAGTCTGGTTCTCTGCCTGGTAGGTTAAGTACACTAGAAACAGCATGTCATCTATCTGCTTACTTTGAGATCTGAAAACTGTTGTTGGATTTTGGGGCGTTCCATGCGGTATTTCTCAATTTCTTCTTTCTCCCTTTGCTCCCTAGGAAGTAAAATGTGTGCATGCATTAGAAACACTGGATGTTTACTCTGAAAGTCACTTTATTATACTTAAATCACAAAAAAGAATAACTCCACACATTCAAGACCGAAATTAAATATATTTTAAGGTAACAAAGGATACATTCACAAATACAGTAACTCAATTATCTACCACATGAAAATATGCAGAAATTCACCAAAATAAAAACGATTTGTCTTACTCTGACATAAACACCTGCGTTTGAGCACAAGTATACTAATGCTCTAAAACCCTACACAATTCCAAAGGTAGGCCCTTTCTGTGAATGCTCAACTGAGAGGAAAAGCTGAACCATTGTCCTAGTTGCCCACCTGACTCTCTACCTGTCGCTGCTTCCCTCTCTTCCAAGTCAATAGTGCCCCTCCACAAACAACCAGCCCTCTGTCAGCTTTACTGCTCCATCGGCCAGAACTACCGGTCTGTGCCAACCCCCGCACAACTGATCTTCAGGGATGGAGAGTGACTGGGTTAGTGGTAATTTAAAACCAGGTCTAGGGACTTGGAAAAAATCTGCAGGTTAGATTTGAACAAAGAGTAACAGGAAACTGTGACAAAGTACCAACCACATTACGCAAACAAGTTGATATGAACCAAGGAGCTAATACACTCTAACATCGAGATGTACACTTTCCTCTGTAAAGGAAAAGGAAAATATCCGTAGGTAGGAACTGGAATGTATTAAGACAAATCACGTGCTTGGAAAAGACAGACACCTCTCCATAAGCTGGACACAGTCAGGCATCATGGCTCCTAATGCAAAGCAACAGACACAGATGCACTTATCAGGTTTTCTGGCCAAAAATGTTCCACCTGATTTTAATCAAGCCTCAGGCACCAACTTCCACTGCACAGGAAATACTGAGAGCAGAACAAGTTCAAGGACAGCCTGAGGAGACAGGCAGCCATTCCATAATTTGGACCGTTCTACAAAACAACTTATCTCTTCAAAAGGCCAATGTCACGAAAAGGTTAAAAATGGGGGTGCAGGAGTGGTTAGGACACATGATCTGAGGAGTGATTCTGATTGTATCTGGTTTGAAAAAAGCAGTTCTACAATGTTCTGGGGACAAGCAGGGAAATACGGAGGCGGACTGGCTATCAGGTGACGAAGCAGCAGCCTTCACATTGCTGAGCATGACAAAGGTGCTGCTGCGCTGACAAGGGAGACGGACAGCTGAGCTGAGGGCAAACTGGCCCTGACATGACCCAGCAAACACCACCTGCAGATGCGGATGCAACAAGCGTGCAAGCTGTGAACAAGTGTGGAGACTGCCTGGGGGCACGTGTGTGTTTGCTACACTATTCTACTTGTTTGTATGAAAACTTTTCATAATAAAGTTTTTAAAAGCCAACCACTTTTCTAAAACCACTTAATATGACAACTTTCTATACATATCCATGTCATTCAGGTTTTATGAATGAATTCCAGAAGACTAGATTCAAATCTTTAGTATGCAAAACCAGGCACACAATTACTACAAATGTATATTCACACACATCAATTTAATAACAAGCTTTAAAAAAACTCCCCTGAAGAACTATATTTCACTCCTCTAAAATGATCTTGAAAAACAAAAATTCTACATCTACTACAGGAAGTTACAAAATTGTACACATAATGAGCAAGAGAAAAAGGAAAGTGAACCAAAATGTTAACTGTCACTTTCTGGGTTTATGAATAAATGTTATCCTCTTACCTATAGTTAATCTCATTATCCTACAGTCTATAATGAGAATATATTCTTTCTCTGACAAAAAAATGTAACAAACTTACAAAGCAATATAATTTATTATGATTTGCAAGAGTGTGTGTTCACTTTGCATAAGCTTCCCCAGAGCAAGGACAGGAAACGCAGAAAGTCGCCTTACCAATGGGTACACTGAGGCAACATCAACACAAAGACGGGCCAGACCAACCTTCCACGCAAGACCCCCACTAAGGGCCCCACGGAGAAAACATGAGGGCCTTGCTGAAGAGCAGTCTTGCCTTCAACAGGACTCCAAGGACAGACACTCCTTCGCTTGCTGGGGCCTCGCTCCCTGCAGGCTCACTGCAGTCTGCCCCCAGAAGCCCAGCCCGATGCCCCACAGTCCCCGTGGTCATGCCCCAATAGGGAGGTGTGGAACGAGACTCTCAAGGCCCAACGGCCTGCCCAAGAGGATTTAGATGTTCATTCGCCACCCTGAGTTAACTTCCAAATTACTTAACATACATTACTTGACATCACTATGCCCATTTCAAAGATGGGAACCCTGATGTGTACTCAGAACAATCCTCCAAATTTTATCAGTTTCTGGAAAACCAGACAGAGTTCTTAAACTCTCCATCCAGGCCCCAGGCCCAAAGACTCCTCCGCAGCCCAGCATTTACCCAAGTGCGGCTGCCATGGACCAAGACCCAGGCGGCCTCAAAGCTGAGCAGACACACATACTATTCTTGCAACCTTTCTCCAAGTCTGAAATAAGTCAAAACAAAACTTTTTTAAAAAGTTGGATAAACTTTTAAAACGGCAATCATTTGTTTTACCTTCTTTCTTTTCTTCTTTCATCCATCCTTTTATCCAGAGCTGCATAAATAGCATCTGCTTCCTCATCATCTTTCTCGTAGGGCCCACTTGAGAAGAGGCTCCCGGCATAGCCATTAAACTGAGAACCAAACACCACACTTAAGAGGGCCAGCTTTTCCTCCAACACAGTCCCCACCAGCAGAAACAGAGAACAATCCTAGTTGTAAAATGCTTGCTAAACAAGGTTTTTGAATCAGACAAACCCAAACTGAGGGATAAAACTGTCAGTACTCTTCGAAAGTGTCAAGGGCTTGAAGGTGGAGCAGCTCTCCGCATTGGAGGAGAGTCAGAAGACACAACCAAAGGCAACGTGGGATCCTGGAATAGGTCCTGGACCAGAGACAGGACACAGGTGGAAAAACAGGTGTGGAATGCAAATAAGATTACAGATCAGTTAAGAGTGCTGTATCACTTTAATTTTCTGGTTTCAATAACTGAATTAAGATCACGCAAGATGGGGAGAAGCTTGTGAAGGGTATGCAGGGATCCTCCATATTATTTTTGAAGTTCCCTGTAAATTTAAAATTATTTCAGAATTAAATCTTTTTAAAAATCTTTTCCTCTAAGGAAAAGTACCATCTGTTAGAACACATCTGAAGGAAACTTCAATTGCTCAAATACCAGTTAACTAAGAGGGTGAACGCTAAAGCAAAAGAGAGCAAACGTGATCACCAGTTTCACTTTCCGTCTTCAACACGAGAGATCAACCAAGATAAAACACCAATAGAGAGGTGCTAATATCTGCAAGGACATTTCTTTTTTTGTGAGGACAATGGTCCCTGGGCTAACATCTGTGCCCATCTTCCTCTATTTTGTATGTGGGATGCCATCACAGCATGGCTTGATGAGTGGTGTGTAGGTCCATGCCCAGAATCCAAACCTGCAAACCCTGGGCTGCCAAAGCAGAGTACCCAACTTAACCACTATATCACTGGGCCAGCCCCAGGACATCTCTTTTAAAGATTTTATTTTTTTTCCTTATTCCCCCCAAATCTCCCGGTAGATAGTTGTATATTTTTTCTAGTTGTGGGTCCTTCCAGCTGTGGCATGTGGGCTGCCACCTCAGCATGGCCTGATGAGCGGTGCCATGTCCGTGCCCAGGATCCAAACTGGCGAAACCCCGGGCAGCCAACGCAGAGCGTTCGAACTTAACCACTTGGCCACGGGGCTGGCCCCAGGACATCTCCTTTAAAGAGACAACAAAAGTGTACATTTTTGTATTTTTCCTGCTCCCCTCTCACCTGCTGCTAAACATATTCCTTGAATAGCCGAAATATGAAATGTAACAGCCACTCCCAGCCACTCATCACAGATGCCAACAGCACACTGGGTTAACAAGCTGGTCAGCCCTTCTGGAGACTGGCCGGGGAGCCCACCACCAGTCACCTCGTCATAGTTGGTGTCATTCAGATCCTCGTCGTCATCGTCCGCAGCCTGGCTTTTCTTCATCTGGTCCCCGACAGTTCTCTTGCCGGGGGGTGCATGGCGGTCATCCACAGGATCATTTGCATCCCGGGCAGGCCCAATGTCCGACCGGGTGGTAAAGCCAGTGGCACTGCAGAAGACCCCGAGAAGCCCCTTTATCTGGGTGACCTTGTTCCCACGTTCTGCCCTCCACAGTCGTCACTGGACAACCCCTCTTTTTCTAACACCTCTGGGAAACCTCAAAGATCCAGATGGCAGTGAACTACGCACAGCCACGTTCTCTAACATTACTAGCCTGTTCAGGGGAGAAATCTTCTGACCTAACCTGAGGAGGTTACCAAGACTATCTTTTGCCACCCCACATTCTCCTTGAGAGTCACCAGGACATCAGACCTCCCTCCTTCTCAAGCACCAGCCTCCCACTTCCAACAACCTGCTAGTCATCCCCCCCCCAAGACCCAACTTGACCCAATCACACTTCCTCTTCGTGCCTGCCCTGCAGCTGCTCTGGGCTGTCCCAGCTGATGACAGCAGTGCCACCCCAGGCACCATGGCATCAGCTTTGCCTCCCTCTTCCTCCTTCTCCATCCCATCTGTTGCCAAGTTCTACTGAGTCCACCTTCAAAAGCCCTCCTCCCCAGACCATGACTCCCATCACAGCTGGGAACCAAGTTAGCCAGCCCTTCCTGCAGCCTTCCTCCGCTTCGATGCCACTCTGACTGTGGCATTCGGAAGACTTCTGTCTTTCCAGTGCCTGCAGATCTGACCCCTCTGGCCTCCTGCAGCTCCACTCCATTCACTACATGTTCCAGTCGGAGACTCCTTGCTACTCCCTCATCGTCCTCCACGCCAACTGCCCAACACACAAAATGTCAGTTCCTCCTCTAACTTTGGCACATCTCTCCATCCCTAAATCCAGCTCACCTTCTAAACTTGGTCCAATGCCACTCCACAGAGTATTCCCTGATCGCTGGAACCCCAGAGTTCTAAATCTCTTCCTCTTCATGTACTTATTTATGCAAACACCTCATATCTCCTAGTAAACAGCAGGTCCTCTGAAAATAGTGTCAACACCTTAGACTTATGTGTGTCTCACAGATTCTAACATAATACCCCCAACAAGAGAAACCCAATAGTTTTCCTAATCAAATGAATAATCCAACAAATAGGATGTTAACGCCTGCTCATTTATTCAACAACGTGTGGTAGTCATCTGTGAGAGAGGCATACGAGACCCAGTCATAAGCCTCACAGGTGGCATCCCTGCCCCTGGGGAGCTCAGAGTTCGAACAAGCAGCATATCACGACCAACACTATAGGGAAAGAATGAGGCACTACCAGCGGCCACAGAGAGGAACCTAGCCCGGAATATCGGGAAAGGATCATTCATGTTTAAAAGACAGGTTGAGGGGTCTGCCTGGCCTAGGGAGGGTAACCACGGTGTTCCAACCACGTGTCAGTGATGCACTCGCTCGTCAGAGCAGACCAGCAAAATGATGTTATTACCCATCTTACAGACCAGAAAACGGGCCAACCCACAGTTAAACCCCAAATCACACACCTCTTCGGTACAGGCAGAACTCATACTCGCGTCTGTCCTAATCCCAAAGCACTATTCTTCCTACAAGGATTAAGCCAAACTGCCTAGTAGCTTAATTTTTATCATTGTTCTCGTCTTCCTCGTCGCCATCGGCGAGCTACCCTAATCCGGCTGCCTCCCGGGAAGAACTGCGGGCAGTTAGAACGGTCTAGCCCGGGTCGGCACCCTGCGCCTGCGCCTGCCCCTGCCTCGGCCCCGGCCCGGGCCCTTGGCCTCTGCCCCGGGCCCCTGCCCCTACCCCAGACCCAGCCCGGCCCGGTCTCTTCCCCCGGCCCCGGCCCCGGCCCCAAGAGCGCGCGGCCCGCGCCGCCCACCCCAGGCCTCACCCCCGGCCCAGGCCCGGCACGTAGCCGAGCGGCGCGGGCATGCCCAGGAACGGCTTCTTCTTCTTGTTCATGGCGCCGGGGACGACGAAGATCTGGAAGCGAAAGGACGGAGGCCGCAGCCAGAGGCGAAAACCCCGAGACGTCCGCGGTCTCGCCTCACTTCACGGGCTCGGCGTCACCCGCGCCCCGGAAGCAGAGAGCGCGGTCCGCACGAGGCCCCGCCCGCCTTGAATTCCCGAGACGGAAGTTCCGGAAAAGCGTTTTCCGGCGACTTCCGGCGGCGGCTAAGAGGCAGAGATGCGGCAGGCGCATGCGCGGGCACGCCTGTTTGTGGTGAGGCGGGCGGGCGAGGGGGTGACACCATCCTGGGCAGATCATGCGGGAGCTCAAAACAGCCTGGTGCATCCTTGCTTACTACGTGCTCTCGATGCCTTGCCGAGGTGGCCCCCTGTCCGAGCGGGACCCATGGGTCCTCTCCTCTGAGCCTGCCGGGCCGCCAGGGACCCTGCGATGCAGCCCTGGCCGCCCACCCTGCCCTTTAGAGTCGCCCTGGCCCTAGGCAGGCCCTAACGCGTCTGAGCGCAGGTGCACACCTATCCAGTTTCCAGGGTCCGGCTTGTGCAGGTGTATGTGTCGTGATTGCGGGCACATCTGGCTGCATGTGCCTGTGTGCAGACTGCTGCCCTTGCTCTCAGCGCTCAGATGCCTGGCCCCACTTGGGCCACTGTCCCTGTACAGGCCCCAGTCACACCCCCACCAGACCCGGCACATTCCAGTGAGGGTGGGAACTCAGCCCCAACGAGCTAACTGACTAAAAGAAATAAATGCAGCAGATCTATGTAAACAAGTCAGTAGTGGGCGTCGGCAGTCACTGTGCGTTCCCAAAAATCCTTACTGGTGTATCGGTGGACAGGGGTCCAGGTCAGATCACCTGTGCTCGTCTTAGGTGGACATGCATAACTGCACTCTGCACACATTTCTGCATGTCCATGTGCACCTTTGCTCACTCTGCTGTGGGACATGTGCTGGCCCACACACACTCCTAGGAGGAGCACTCAGGCTCCTGGCAGAGCAGGCAAAACTCAGATGGTTGCAATGGCCTTCTGCTGGACCAGGCAGCCCCCAGCCCACCCTAGCACTCCTTACTGAGGTCCTGAAGCAAATGCATTCCTCCTGCCTACTGCAGCCTCCTTGGAGTTTCTCTCTCCTCCCAGTCCCCAGCCACACCTATTTCAATACCACATCCTGGGCACTGAGTCAGATTTGGGGGCTATAGAGGGAAGGGGAAAGACCCTGGTTGTCCTCCTGGAGTTCACAGTGTGGGGGGTAAGAGACGGTCAAACTGGCTTTTCTGGGGAAGCAAGTGCCCATTTGAGGGAGAGACCTCTGGAGAGGTCTGAAGAATGCTGAGTAAAGAAGTGAGTAAATTGGGGTAGGAATGGAGAGGGAAGTGGTTGGGAGAGGGTCTGGCCTTTGACTTGGGCCCCAGTGGGCAGAAGGTCCCAGGAGCAGGTAGGATGCCCGCCTCACCCTGCCACACACACAGAGGGGACGAATGCATCTTTACTTCGCTGGCTCAGAGGCTCCCTCAGGCGCCTGGACCTCCTGTAGGTGCACAGGGTCACTCGTCCTTGGAGGCATGCCCAGGTGCGCACGGACGCCCCCTGCTCTGACACCCTTTGCCTACGCAGACCCGCGCGCCGCCGACACACCTCGCAGCTCCCGGAGCGCGCCTGGCACTGTGGGCTCAGCGGCAGGTGCCTCGCCGCGCAGACTCGCGGGGCGCGGGGACCGGCTCGGGCGCGGGGCCGGTGGGGCGGGGACCGGCTCGGGCGCTGGGACCGGCTCGGGCGCGGGGCCGGCGGGGCGGGGCGGCGGCGCGCGTTCCCCGCCGGCCACACCGGCCGCCCTGCGCCCGGCGAGGGGCGTGTGCGTGGGCCTGGGACCGCGGGCCCCATGTTCACGGAACTGAGGACCAAGCTGAGCCCCCCGCGAGGCCGCGCCGGGGCTGTGCGCGCCGGCTTCGGGGAGCGCCGGGATGTGGACGGTGAGCGGGCCTGGACAGGGGCGGGGGATATCGCGGGCTGGGGGCTCGGGGGCCGAGAGAGACAGGGGCGAGACCTAGCGGACTCCGAGCCGCGGCGGCGCGCAGAGTGCGGGGCGCGTTCTGGGCGAATGGGGTCCCCGGTGTCTTTGTCCCGCGCTGAGGGGGCAGCCTCAGGCCTTGGGGATCAGCGCTCCTTGGCTTGGGGGAGGTGACCGGCTGGGACTCCTGTCCCCAGGGGGCACCACCCTGTGATCACTTCTTCCTTCGCGTGGAAAAAACCCTCCCCAGCCCTTGCAGTGGGGCCGAGAGTGGGCTGAGGCCATAGTCAGGCTCGGATGCCCCCGCCCCATTTCCTACTGGAATTGTGACGTTAGAGTTGGGAGGGAGGGAGGACCGGTGGACAGACGGACGGACGGACAGAGATCCCTCCCCTAGTGCGGGCAGGAAATGGGCGGGGCCCGGCTGGCCCGGGACAGGTGCGGCGCGGAGAGGCGGCTGACTGGTCCTCCCGAAACTGCGCGCTCCCGCTCCTGCCGGGCCTCCCGCGGGGCGAGGCCTCGTGACCCGGCTGCCTGTACCCTGAAAGGTGGCGGCCTAGAATAAGTCTTCTTTCGCCGTACTAGAGGCCACTTGGGGCGACGGCCACACTGGCCACACCCTCTCTGACGCTAGACCTGAAATTTAGTCACCTGGGTCATCCAGATTCCAGAAAGTTGCAAGAATGGGGAGGGGGTGCTAAGTCGGAGGAATGTTATGGGGTTTCCCTCATTCCTGAGACCTCCTGGGCACATGGCCAGAACCTGCCCTCAGTGGGGGTTGGGGGCTGTGTCCACGGGAGGGACTCTCTCACTCTGTTGGGGTGGGGGGCAAGGGCTAGGGGCTCAGAACCTGATCCTGCCTGCTGAGTCAGGGCCTGGATGCTATAAAGACGGGGGCAAGCCTGGGTGCAGCTTCCAGTCTCTCCCCAGGGTTCTATTGACTTGTGGACACCACTCAGAGCCTCCATTCATCCACTCACAATATTTCCGGGCAGCTTCTGTGCATCAAGACCTCTGGAAGGTCTTGGGAGAGGCCCATCCAGGTGTCTGCCCTCCCTGACTCTTGTCAGCAACGAGCCCAGAAATGACGGTAAAACTAAAACTTGACGAGAGTGATGAAGTTGGTGTGGGAAGAGAGAGCAGAAGGCATCACCATGGGTCCCCGGGGCACATGGCTGCACCCTGCATACCTGTGCTAAGCAGCCCATGCCCGCAGGACCCTGACACAGGAGCTGTCCTAGGCCGGGGTCCCTGTGGGAGGTGGGGAGCAGGGATCCTTGTTGTTGGCTTGCCCAGAGTTCAGGCCTCTTGGAGATGAGTCACAGCTAGTGAGCACAGAAATGCAGCAGCCAAGCCTCAAACACCAGGTACGGCTGCAGAGACTGAGTGCCTTCAACAAGGATGGGCAGTGCACCCAGAGGTGCCTCTCCACCACACAGGGCCTCCCAGGATATTGGGGACACTGTTTCCTCGAAGGCAGGTCCTATGTGTATGCCCTGGTCTGGTGGGGCATGTACCAGCCCAAGGCAAGGGTGAAGTCAAGGCTGTCCCAGGAGGGCCCCTGGCCTGGCTGCAAGTCTTAGGCCCCCTGGGGACACATCCTCTCTCTAATCTAAGCAGAATCCATCCTGTTCCCCAAAGCACAGACTGTGGACTCGGAGGGGAAAGGTGTTTCCAGTTCTTCATCTTGGCTGGGTGGGGTCTTCAAGACAGCTCTTACACTCTTCCTTCTGCCTTTGGGGGCTTGGGAACCTCTAAATGGGAAAGTGGAAGGGAGATGGGCTGAGCAGGGAGCTGCTCACAGGGAGAGGAACCTCTGGCCTTGCCCTTGACCACTCTGACCAGCCACCCCTGCTCTACAGCCACTGCCCACTTCAGCTTCTGCCGGACCCTCCTGGAGCACACAGTGTCGGCAGAGAGCATCCCCTGCCACCTGCCTAGGACGCCAGGCACCAGCCTCACCTGGCATGACTCCCGCAGCCAGAGGGCAGCTGGCGACCGGCCAGTCAAGCTCCTGCAGCAGCCTGGCACAGAGGCCCCCCAGGTACCCACCCACTGTACCCACCTCAGATCCTGCCCTCCCCATGACCTCACTCCACCTGCCACCCCTCTCCCCTGCAGGGCCGGCTGTACGCTGAGCACTATGGCCTGTACCACACGAGTCCCTCACTGGGTGGCCTGACGAGGCCTGTGGTCCTGTGGAGTCAGCAGGACGTCTGCAAGTGGCTCAAGAAGCACTGTCCCCACAACTACCTCGTCTACGTGGAGGCCTTCTCCCAACACGCCATCACGGGTGCCTCTCTGGGGGGCTGAGGGTGGGGAGGGTGCAGGGCTCCCCAGGAGAGCTCCTTCCCCACACCCAGCCTGCCTTTGTTTCTCTTGCTGTTTCCCTCTCTTCTGCTTCCTCCTGAGCCAACCTCTCCTTCCAGGTCTTTGTCTCTTTGCAGAATCTTTCCTTGTCTCTCCCAGTCGTTGATTCTGTCTTCATCCAGCTGTTCTCTGCTCTGTCTCTATCCATCCTTATCTTTCCTCTTCCCCTCTCCCTGCTTTCCCTGTCTCTCTGAATTTCTGTCCGTCTCTCCCCCCACAGTCCTCTGTCTCCCTCTCTTTCTCTGTCTTTGAGTCTCTCCGTGTTGTCCCTCTCCCCCTTCTCTCTCTCTCTCTGCCTTGGCTCTTGATAGTCCCTGGGTGCTGACCTCGGCTTGACCCCTCTCCCCTCCCTCTCAGGCCGGGCGCTGCTGCGGCTGAACGCAGAGAAGCTGCAGCGGATGGGGCTGGCGCAGGAGGCGCAGCGGCAGGAGGTGCTGCAGCAGGTGCTGCGCCTGCAGGTGCGCGAGGAGGGGCGGAGCCTGCAGCTGCTCAGCCAAGGTCAGTGGGAGGAACCAGCAGTGCCAGAGCCACTAGAGAGGTCTGGGGGGCTGGGCTGCAAGGCCCCTGAGCATAGGGTGGGTAGGTTGACCTCAGGAGGGTGGCTGTGGGACCCCAGTAAGGGCCATCTTGCACCCAGGACAGAGCGGATGATGCCAGAGATCCCCGCCCCTCCTCACCCCCATCCACCCCATAGCTTCCTTCGGAAACGTGTCGTAGCTGCTGCCTGAGGCTTGAACCCCAGACCCCAGCACTGTGACCGGAGCCCGGGACAAGGATGAGGCAGCGCCGGCTGAGCAGCCCCTCTCAGACCCTGCAAGAGGCCCCAAGGGCTAAGCCCAGCCCAGTGGACAGGTGGGATCAGGATTGCCACCTCCAGCCACTTCTGATTGTGCACTCTGGGCTGTGCCTGGGATTGGGTGGCCGGGGGCTGCTTGAACATGGCCCCTCCTCCCAGGACCTGAGCCCAAGCCCACTGCCGGGTGCTGCTGGCAGCATTCGGGGCAGCCACCTGGAGCCAGAGCAGGGTTTGGATGTCCCCCCAGACTCCCAAGGAGTGTGTTTATTTATATTTCCTTCACCCACCTAGATGTCCGTGCCCCATTGCCAGCTGAGTCACACGTCCTCTGGGCATCCTGCCCTCTCCCAGGGTGAGAGAGGTCTGTCTGTCGGCCCACTCCACTCGTCTAGTTCTACACCCTCCCCCTGCACCTAGAGTACTGCCCACACGGGGTAAACTGCCAGGGCTCCCTTCAGCGTGCACCCCTCCTCTGCCTCCGCCCAGGCCCAGCAGGCCCAACCAACAGCCAGATAATCCGCATCGGCATCCGCCCTGCCAGGCACTGTGCCAAGCACTCATTACTTATGAAACCCTCCCCATGCCGCCTCTATTCATGGGAACAGAGGCGAGAGAGGTCCTGGGATTGCCTAAGTGCCCAAGCCCTAACATGGCACAAGGAGGACTGCATGCCCAGTGCCCCACACTAGGCTCCAGCATGTCTTGCCCTTAGTTTGGGAAAGTCTCCCTCCTCCTGGGATCACAGAGACTATCTTTGAGGCAGTCATGGGGGGGCATTCCCACTGCCCTTTTCCCAGGAAAACCTGGATTCACACAAGAACCTGTCCTGAGGGCTGCACCCCCCACGCCTGCCCACCAGAGACCTAGCTGGCACCTGAGCCACCACTCCGTGGACCTGAGGCCCCAAGGTTTGGGGCTAGTGCTGCCCAGGACAGTAAGGGTGGTCCTGGCAGCTCCTAAGCTCCTGCTCCTCTGCCCTGCCAGCCCCCGAGGGGAGTCTGAAAATCTCAAGGATAGATGAGACTGCACCCCCAGCCCCTGCTCTGTACCCTGAGCTGGCCTTGGGAAGGGAGGCTGGTCATTGTGGTGGAATTGGAACAACTGACCTGGTGCCCCCCATCTGTATGCCCCCCGACCAGAAGACCCCTTGTCCATTGTGGCTACCATAAGTGTCCCAGCCAGCCCACACCATCACGACGCTGTCCTCCTCAGAGGGCCCTTCCCGCCCCTGCCCCTTCCTCCCCCTTTGTCTTGTCCGCCCACGTGCTCCTGTGTCGTCTCCCTGGTTTTGCGCTCACTTTTTTATATTCTGACAAAAAGACCAGAAATAAACCTGGTTCTCAAATGCCCCAAGTGTGGTGTCCGTGTCCAGCGCCCACCAACCAGCCTTGTAGGGGTGGGCAGAGCCCTGGGGGGGCCCCTGGTCCTGGAAGCCCCGTGCCTGGCCCAGCTGCCTCCAGCTGGGGCCACCAGGGGGCAGTGGTGTCACATCCTAGTGGGGCACTGGTGGGGACAAGAGGCTGCCTGGAAATGGCTATGGACTGCACCTGGATGCATGGACACAGGTATGTCAGGTTCCTGGGGCTGCTGTAACAAATGACCACAACTGGGAGGCTTGACACACACAAACTGATTCTCTCAAGTTCTGCAGGCTAAGTCTGAAATCCAGCAGGCCCACACTCCCTCTAGGGGCTGAGGGAAGAATCCTTCCTTGCCTCTCCCAGCTTCTGGTGGTGGCCCCAGGGGCTCCTGGGCTCATGGACACATCACCCCGTCCCGGCCTCCATGGTCATGTCGCCTTCTGTCTGTGTCAGATCTCCTTACAAAGACAATTGTCACTGGATTCAGGGCCCACCTGGATAATCCAGGATGATCTCCTCCTCTCAATATCCTTAACTTAATCACACCCTTTTCTAAATAAGGTCCCACTCACAGGTTTCAGGAGTTTGGCGTGGCTATCTTTTAGGGGCCTCCATTGAGCGCCCCTCCTCCCACAGGGCAATGTCCTGACATAAGAAACACAGGTCACGGGACATGCCCTGACACACACAGAAGCCATTCACACAAATAGTAACACAGAGGCATAAAACGACCAGGCTGGCCCCACAGAAACTAACACTCAGAGACACAATGACACCAGCAACCAGACCCACAACACACCCCCACACAGTGTCCCAGACAAACAATGACCCCTTAACGTACAGAAACACACGGGGCACAGCACACCCCATACACAAACACATATGAGATCACGCAATGCCCTGACATCCAGACATGCTGTAGCCTGGACACCACTTGCTAAGACCCAGACAGCCCCCACACCCTATGTCCAGCCACCTGGACTCTAGCATACAGATAGGCATCCTCCTCACATAGTGCAGGACACAGGGACATACCCTGACACTGTGATGTCCAAACAGGACACTGCCTGACACACATGGTCACTCAGACACCTCCCAAGAGACATTGACGTGTCACATATGTGGACATGCAGACTTAAATGGGGAAGGTGACGACCTTGGGTGGACCTCAGAGTACACACATTGACCCCCCTCCAGAAATCCTGCCTGTGCTGTCCCCAGAGTAGGCACAGTCAACAAGAGAAGGCATTCCCTCTTCCTCCTGGGGTCACGTAGGCCTCTTTCTGGCTCTGATTTCCCAGGGAAGGACCGACTGACAGACCCCTCCACAGAGGGCCCCCACCCTGCCTCTGCCTCTGAGTGAGCACTTTGTGCTGGCCTTGAGAGAAGTGGATCCCAAAGGTCCCTGTGAGGAGAGGCCACCCCCAAATCTGCCCACACCTTTTGTGCCCTGCCCTCAAGCAGTGCAGCCCAGCCTGCTCCAGGGTGGACAGAGGAGGTGGAGGGGCTACGGGGGTGCGGGGTGGGGAGGCGGGAAGGAGGTGCACCTTGTAACTCCCTTTTCCAACTAGCACTCCCTCCCCTGTATCATTCATCACAAGTCTGGCAGCGTTGGTGCCCTATCTCCCCCAGACCTGATACCAGTGTCCCCGCAGAGGGCTGGGCTCTGGAGCACGGAGGGGCAAGGCACTGGCCGCTGGTCTAGGACCCCATCCCCAAAGCAGACGTAGGCTGGTCCTGTGGACAGTTACCCCAGGAAAGCCCACGACCTCAAACTGCCCGGGCGCCGCAAGGAGCCGGGCAGTCCCGTGAGGGTGGCCACAGGGCTAGCTGGAAGAGAGGCCACAAGCTGCTCTGCAGGTCCCGGGCCCCCGGGGCCCAGGAGATCAGGGACCCGGTATAGACATCTGGTCGCTTCAATCCCTTTGCACTGGGCTTGGGGCAGTACCCAGGGCCCCTATCGTGCCTCAGTTTACCCCACTGCCTGAAAAAAGCCTCCCGCCCTATGGGCGGCGCAACTGGCCACTTTGCACTGGAACTGGGCACACGGAGGACACCGACCCGGGACCGGGCGAGCAGGCCGGCCCGCGGGGCCCCCTCCTCTCGACCCGTCCCTCCCCATCGCGGAGCGGCGGCGGGAATACCGCGAGAGTTCGCCCCCTCCCCCCC
>NC_060278.1:111651280-111674817 GCF_021613505.1 Equus quagga | reverse complement strand
GCCTTCGGGCCCCCCCCAGGCGCCGCGGGCGGCCCTTCCGGGGCCAGGTCGGGCCCGCACCCGGCCGCAGGTGACAGGTGGGTGGCCATGCCAGCCTCCAGGTGTGCGTCCCCTGGCCGGCCTCATCCGCGCGCCCGGGCCTGGGCCGGGGTCCCGCGGCCAGCTTCTCCTGCGGTCAGCACGGCGCCCCTCCCTCCCACCTCTGCGACCCTGCGAGGCCCTCTGGGAGGGTGGAAGCCCTTTTTCCTCCCGGTGCGCGAGTCACAGGCCTTGGATGGAAGGAGGGTCTCTACCTCCTAGGCCAGCCCTGGCCCCAGGCCCCCCAACTCTGAATTTTCCACCCGAGCTGGAGAAAGACTGGAAAGAGGCTGCTCAGCAGGCACCCGCATCCCAGGCTGCTGGGGTCGAAACAGGGCTGGAGTGACTGATGTTGGCGTGTCTCCTTTGGAAGTTAGAGTGTGAGGGCTTCCAGAGAAGTTTGTTTAGATCTTTCTGGACCCGTTCCTCCCCCAAGCGCAGGATGTGGGCACCTCCTTGGCAGTGGGCAGTGGCTGTCCTGACCTCTGACCTCAGCCTGCCCAGGTGGTCTCTGCAGTGCTTCTAGGCACTGCAGCCCCACCCATCTCCTCTAAGTTAGAAACTACCAGGGGAGGGGTCACCTGCCCACACAATCCCCCACCCTTTTCTGTGGCCTTGGGTGTACCTGTGGGAGGACCCAGCTGGGCTGAGCTGAGAGTCCTCCCAGCTCTCAGGATGTGGGGTTCCCTAGCAGAATAGGCCATGGAGGCCCAGCCTCAGGAAGCAGGGTGTTTCCTGTGACCAGTGGTCTCTGGAGTGGTGCTGGTGGGCCTGTAGGTGTGGGGCAGAGAGGCTCTTGAGGGTGGAGGTGAGGAAGAGGTCAGCCAGGTGGAGGGTGGTGAGGGCCCAAGGTGAGGCCTTCATCTGGGTGGAGGGGCTCCGGATGAAGACAAGGCCCGAAAGAGGGACAGGTAGGATGGGTCAGCTGGCATGGGGATCAGATCCAGGTTCCTCGGGGTCCTCGGTCCTGGGTCTGCCTCCCAGAGGGGGCACGTACAGTTGGGGAGTAGGCGAGGGGCGTCAGTGTCCACCTTGGCTATCCCATCTGTGTCCTGGGGAGAAGGAGCCAGGGGTATCTGCCCCGATAGCATGGCATTGCCTTGGGTCTGGATGGGGCTGTGGAGGAAGGTGTCCCAAGGTGCCAGGCCAGCACAGCCTGTGAAGCAGCAGCCGTACTGGTATCATAATTGGCCCCCGGGAGGGGTGTTGTTGGCCTGCTTTGTCCCTGGCACACTTCCTCTCCTGGGGTGGCCCCAGCTCAGCGCGATCTGGGAATGTATGTCCGGGGACAGAGGGAGCTCTTCAGAGCTGGTGAGGGTCTGTGGACAGGGTTAGATCCTGCCAAGCTGATTGTGTCTCGTCTCTCATCTGGGGAGACCTTGACTAGGTAGCCCCTCGCCTAGGCCAGAGGACCCCCATCACCTGCTTTCCCTTGTGGCCAAAAGCGCAGGTGGGCAGGCTTCCCTTCCCTGGGCCAGAAAGTGGGCCCGTCTGGGGGTGGAGCTCAAGGGCAGCTTGTGTCAAGACTGAGTCAGGCCTGGTGGGCCTCACAGCCTGTCCACTTGCTCTGCAGAGATGGCCGATCCTTTCTGCGTTGGAGGAGGCCGCCGGCTCCCGGGGTCCAGCAAGAGTGGACCTGGGAAGGATGGCAGCCGGAGCGAGGTCCGACTTCCTGTGCTGCATGACCCACCGAAGCTGGGTAAGAGGGGTCAGGCCAAGGCCAACTCCAGGCAATCATGGGCAGCCAGTGCGGGGTTGTGGGCCGCCTCCCCGGACACCAGTCTCCTCTGAGCCTTGGCGATTCGTGTGCTTCAGGGGTGCCGGTGGTCAGGGGTGGGCAGACAGTGCCCAGCCAAGCCCCACTCTGCTTTGACCCGGGAAGTCAAGCCACTGACAGGACAGAAGGAAAGAAGAAAGGGCGTCCGAAAGCTGAAAACCAGGCCCTCCGAGACATTCCCGTGAGCTCCCTGAGGACTGGGGTGGGGCTCCTGCTGGGGTCTGCCTGTCAAGTCCACCGCACTGCCTTTGTTTGCCCTCCACACGTCCACCACAGGCCCTCAGCCTGTGTTAGCAGGCGGCTCTGTGCTTCAGGGCTTCAGTGGGTGGCTGGGGCCGAGTGGGCCATGTTTGTGGGGCTCCTAGGACAGGTGCAGCGCACCACTGCTGCTCGGGGTGGCCTGGATCTTGCCTCGGTCCTGAGGTTGGAGGGCTTCTGCAGCTTGTCTGCCCTGTGGGCCCAGGGAGGGTGTTGTGTCTGGAGCCCAAGTTGACAGAGGCCTAGGTGGGTCAGTAGCCGGTCCTTCCCACGCCTAGCTCTCCCTGATGAACCAGTGGAAGGATGAGTTCAAGGCACACTCGAGGGTGAAGTGTCCAAACTCGGGGTGCTGGCTGGAGTTTCCCAGTATCTACGGGCTCAAGTACCATTACCAGCGATGCCAAGGGGTAAGGTGCTATGGGTTGGGGGAGAGGAGGCCTGCGGCCCACCCTGCCCCAGCTGTCGGCTGGGGGCGTGTTTGGGCAGGGGCCCTGGCAGCCCCTCCCACGCCTGCTCTCTCCACCCAGGGTGCCATCTCAGAAAGGCTGACGTTTCCCTGCCCTTTCTGCGAGGCTGCATTTACATCTAAGACCCAGCTGGAGAAGCACCGGATTTGGAACCACATGGACCGACCTCTGCCTACCCCCAAGCCTGGGCCAGTCAGCCGGCCAGTCACCATCAGCCGGCCTGTTGGGGTCAGCAAGCCTATTGGAGTGAGCAAACCTGTCACTATTGGCAAACCTGTGGGTGTCAGTAAACCCATCGGTATTAGCAAGCCAGTGACAGTCAGCAGGCCTGTGCCAGTCACCAAGACAGTGACGGTCAGCAGGCCCATGCCGGTCACCAAGCCAGTGACGGTCAGCAGGCCTGTGCCGGTCACCAAAGCTGTGCCGGTCACTAAGCCAGTGACTGTCAACAAGCCGGTGCCAGTCACCAAACCCGTGCCAGTCACCAAACCAGTGACCATCAACAAACCAGTGCCAATGACAAAGCTTGTGACAGTTACAAAACCTGTGCCAGTCACGAAGCTGGTGACAGTCAGCAGGCCCATTGTGGTCAGTAAACCAGTGACGGTCAGCAGGCCCATTGCCATCAGCAGACACACAACGCCCTGCAAAATGGTGCTGCTGACCAAGTCTGAGAACAAAACTCCTCGTGCCGCGGGGAGGAGCAGTGGTAAGAAAAGGTACGGGGCTCCCGCCGGGTGGGCTTGGGGTGCTCCCCAGCTGTAGCCTGGGGGAATAGGGCCCAAAGTGGGCCCTCCTGCCCCTCACCTCCCCACTCCCTGCAGGGCTGCAGACAGCCTGGACGCATGCCCTGTCCTGCCCAAGCAGGCGAGGCCGGAAAATGGGGAATGTGGCCCATCTACCGCAAGCCAGGGCTCGGCCTTCCAGCTGAGCACAGACCCCAGTGGCGGACCCCTTGCTCTGGGCAGCAGGCCCTTGGGAGGCAAAGAGGTGCCAAGGGCTGCAGGCCCTGGGTCTCCACCTGAGGAGGGCACGGAGCGCACAAAGCACAGTAAGACTAGAGCGGGGGGCTGTGGCCAGGGTGGGTAGTGGCCGGCTGGAAAGGCCTCCCGACGGTTATTTGACCAGAACCTTGGGCCTCGTTTTCTCTACCCCGAGTCAGGAAGGAAACAGAAAACACCCAAGAAGTTTACAGGGGAGCAGCCGTCCATCTCAGGGACCTTCGGACTCAAAGGTGAGGTCCTGGCCGGCCAGGGACTTGTGGGGCTGGGTGCGTGCACACGTGTGCCCACATCTGCACCGACCACCCCATGTGTGCACACAGGCCTGGCCAAGGCAGAGGACAAGTCCCGGGCTCACCGCACCAAGAAGCAGGAGGGGCCCAGCCCCGAGGATGTGCGGAAGAAGGTGCCGGCCCCCACCAGCACTGTCAGCAAGGAGGTGCCGGCCCCCGTGGCCCACCCAGGCCCAGGTGGGGGCTATGGTGTGGCGGGGCCCAGGCCAGGTCTCAACTGTGGGATGGATCCTGGAACTCAGGGATGGGGGGCTGAGCATGGACCCTGGGTTCTGTGCTTGGTGTCCAGGGTGTCCGGGAGCCCCTGCCAGCCCTGAGGCCCTGGCCCTGCCCCACAGGTGGCCCTGAGGAGCAGTGGCAGCGGGCCATCCATGAACGGGGGGAGGCTGTCTGCCCCACCTGCAATGTGGTCGCCCGAAAGACCCTCGTGGGGCTCAAGAAGCACATGGAGGTGTGTCAGAAGGTAAGGTTGCCTCTGGGGGTCATGGGAGGGGAGGTGCCCCGGGGCCAGCTTCTCACGAATAGGGCCGTGTCTGCAGCTGCAGGATGCACTCAAGTGCCAGCACTGTCGAAAGCAGTTCAAGTCCAAGGCCGGCCTCAACTACCACACCATGGCTGAGCACAGCACCAAGGTATCACCCAGCCCTGACTGCTGACTGCTGGCCTCCCACTCCATCACTCCCCTCCCCTCCCCACCCGTCCAGCCCAGATCGCTGACCTTTCGTCACCACACCGTGGCAGAGCTTAGTGACTCCCATGCCTGACCTTGGACATTTGTGGCCCCAACCCCTGGGCAGGGGTAGGGGCCCTGTGGTGGTTGGGGCACTTAGGCCGGGCCTGCCCCCCAGCCCTCTGATGCCGAGGCCTCGGAGGGGAGCGAGCAGGAGGAGCGGGAGCGGCTACGTAAAGTGCTGAAGCAGATGGGGAGGCTGCGCTGCCCGCAGGAGGTCAGTGGGGTGGCGTGGGTGTGGGGCACACAGTGTGGGATGGGGCACAGCCTCTTGCTGGCTACTTACCTGATCTTTGACCCTCAGGGCTGCGGGGCCGCCTTCTCCAGCCTCATGGGCTACCAGTACCACCAGCGACGCTGCGGGAAGCCACCTTGTGAGGTGGACAGCCCCTCCTTCCCCTGCATCCACTGTGGCAAGACCTACCGCTCCAAGGCCGGCCATGACTACCACATGCGCTCAGAGCACACGGCCCCAGTGAGCAGCCTGCAGCCTGGGTCCTCCTGCCCTCGGTCACTGAGCATGCGTGTCCATGTGCCGTCTGCTGCGTGTGCTTTTCCTTCCCTCCCTGGGGGCCGCGTGCATCGCAGGCAGTGAGGCTGGGCCCCTGGTGCCTCTGAGTCCCCAACGAGTTGTTCGTGTGTCCCTTATCTACGGCACGTGCTCCTGGGTTCCCATACCTGCATGCCACATGGCTTCTGTTGCTCACCCTGGCCTTCCTGCCCTACAGCCCCCTGAGGAGGCCGAGGACAAGCCCGCTGAGGCTGAGGACCTACTGGGTGTTGAGCGGACCCCTAGTGGCCGCATCCGCCGCACGTCGGCCCAGGTCGCCGTGTTCCACCTGCAGGAGATTGCAGAGGATGAGCTGGCCCGAGACTGGACCAAGCGGCGGATGAAGGACGACTTGGTGCCTGAGACTGCACGGGTGAGCTGCCTGCCCCGAGCCCCCAGTGCTCTGCCCTAGAGCCCCCAGCCTCCTGGTCTCTGAGCAGGACATGCTTCAGCTTGGGGTCCCCTATCACCTGGGCCATCTGCTGATCTCCCAAGGTTCAGCTCTCCCGCCTGTGGAGGGCACAGTTGAGGGCCTTGTTAGAGCAGCTGGGGGTGTCTGGGGTCAGCTCTGGCCCAGCCCTTTGGTAGCCCCCATTACCCAGGCCCCTGGGCTCACCCTGGGGCCTGCCTGTTTTCACAGCTCAACTACACTCGGCCAGGCCTCCCCACGGTTAACCCCCAGCTGCTGGAGGCGTGGAAGAATGAAGTCAAGGAGAAAGGCCATGTCAACTGCCCCAATGATGTAAGCTGCGGCAGGCTGGTGCGGTGGGCACAGGGACTCAGGGACAGAGAGCCCAGGTGTGGCCCTGGGTGGGAGCCCTCCAGGGTGACTAATCTCTGATCCCTGCGTCCTGGCAGGGTTTTCAGGCAGAAGTCTCTTAGCAGAGAGACCTCGATCTCAGCCCTAGAGGCCTAGCCTGCCCATACCCCAGGACTCCTGGGTCAAGCCCCCCCCCACTTCCTCCAGAGAGGCCCCAGATCCCCCAGGCTGGGGCAAGGGGTGCACGTTTGTGTAGGGGCACTGGCCAGGAGGCCCTCTCCCACGGTCATCTCCTGCCCCCAGTGCTGCGAAGCCATCTACTCCAGTGTGTCCGGCCTCAAGGCTCATCTTGCCAGCTGCAGCAAGGTCAGTCCCCAGGTCCTCCTCCACGGCGGGGCGGGTGCTTGGCACTCCCTGCTACCTGCCAGGGATCCCCACACAGTGGGTGTGCGACACTGCCCCTGTGGGGCAGCCTCTTCCATGAGCTCAGGGGCTGGCGAGTGCCCAATGGCCAGCACAGCCCAGGGCACTTCGCTGTCCCCTAGCCTTAGCCACGAGTTAGTCAGTCTTGAGTTGCCATGCCCATGGGGGCTCCTCATCTGTGAGGGTGTAAATGGGCATGCTGACCTGGGCCTGGGGTGAGGGGCCTTCAGCAAAGGCTGCACCCATTCCTCAGGGTGCCTGTCTCTTCCCACTCTTCCCTCACCCCCTCGCGGTAGGGACGACGCAGTGGTCCTGCCAGAGGGTGGCCTTGTGCGTCCCTGAAGCCCACCTGTTGGGCATCCGTCCAGATGAGCTGTGGCTGCTCCTCTGGCTACACAGGGTGGGGGGTCCTGGCTCGATCTGGATGTTTCTGGTCCTCCAACCTCCGGGGGCCGGGGACCCCTGTCTTGCAGGGAGACCACCTGGTGGGGAAGTACTGCTGCCTGCTGTGTCCGAAGGAGTTCAGCTCCGAGAGCGGTGTCAAGTACCACATTCTCAAGACCCACGCAGAGGTGGGGCAGGGATGGGGGCCTGGTGTGAGAGACCCATTAGGCCAGCGGCTAGATGGGCTGGCTCCATGGAGGGGGTTGGGCCAGGTAGGGCTGGTAGGGGTGATGGCTTGTGTGATATTTGTTTGAGCAAGTGGCCAACATTGAGAAACATTGCAGTTTCTCTTCAAAGTGGTTTCCAGCTTCCCTGGAAGACCTGAGAAGCTGGGTGCTCCCTGCCCCGGGCACCCTGAGCAGGAACCAGCCCCTTGGGATGGTGCCCTGACGCCTAGCCATCTGCTGGCCCCCGGGCTCAGCATCTTTCTGGCCTGGGGTCTTCACTGCTGCTCTTGTCTCCCCAGAACTGGTTCCGTACTTCAGCAGACCCACCTCCCAAACACAGGAGCCAGGACTCACTGGCACCCAAGAAGGAGGAGAAGAGTCTAGCAGGTGGGAAGAAGCGGGGCCGGAAGCCCAAGGAGCGGCCCCCCGAGGAGCCAGCGCCTAAGATGCCCCCCCGCCGGGACGACTGGCCCCCCGGAGGCAGAGACAAGGGGGCCCGGGGCTCCACTGCCCGGAAGGTGGGAGCCAGCAAGCCACCTGAGAAGTGAGCCTGGGGGCCAGCAGATTGGCAGGGCCCGGTCCCCACGCTGGCCACCAAGCCCCCTCTCCAGGTTGGGGGTAGCTAGTTCCGGGACCTGTGCTCTCTAGTTCTCCATCCCCCACCCCTGCCTAGTCATCTGTCCAGTGGGGGTAGCCAGCTCCTCTCCCCTCCCTGAAGGTGGCCCTTCCCCTGTGCAGGCTGCCACAGGGCACACCTGGGCGTGGGCCCCCGGGGGAGGGCCAGTGGCAGCAGCAGAAGTGCAATAGTCTGGAGGATATTCATGGGCCTGGCAGAGTCTGGGGCCCTGGGTTGGCAGGAGGAGGGTCAGTGGCCTGGGACTCAGTGCTGTGGGGGCAGTGCACAGCAGGCAGATGGCCTTTTGGCCCTTGCCACGTGAGCTCTGTTCCCCATCTGCTTTCTCAGGCCCAAGGCTCGGGGGGGTCCCTGGTGACCTGTGGTTCTGGGCTGATGAGGGCATCTGAGCAGCCTTGCCTCTCTACCCGACACTGGAACCCCAGCACCCCCAGCTACCTCCCAGGACAGACCCTGAGTCTGACCGCTGCCGTGCTGACCTGACAGTCCGCCTGCCCCCTCGCTCCCCTCATGCTCCAGCCTCTGGTTCCTCATCTTCTGTTCTCTACCTCTCCAGGCCCATCTTCCCTGCTGTGCCACCCTGTGCTTGGGCCTTCCCCACTTGCCCATGTCCATTATGGTGGGGAGTGGTGCCCTCGCTAACGGGGGGCTCTCCACCATCCCCAGTGGTGCTCCCTGCTTGGGGCAAGAGAGAGGCTCCACTTCCTCCACCTACAGGGCCACAGGAGCCCTGGGGGGAGGGGCCGAATGGAGCGTGCTCTGCCTCCTGCCTCCTGCTTTGCTAATACTGCGGGCCTAGGTCGGGCAGCCTGATGGGTTAAGGATGGGCCATTCTGGGCTCTGGGTTGACTGAGGGCCATGGGCATGCAGAGTGGGGAGCTGGGCAGCACTGGCCTAGCTCTGAGGAGTGACCACCACAGGGGCAGCCTTCTGCTTGCTGGGTTGGCACGTGGCCAAGCTCCCATGGGAGCCCCCCCCCCCTTTTTTTGTTTTAATACCTGCCACTTCCTTTGTAGTTGTGGGGTTTTTTGATACAAGAGCTGAAGGCCAGGGAGGGGGATTGGCCAAGATCACAACAGGTTGGTGGCAGCTCTGGGGCTCTGTCTTGACGCCCTTTGGGTGCCTGAGGAGGGCTAGGTCTACAGTTGGGCAGGGGCCAGGCTGGAGTCCAGGGTTCCTGCAGGAGGTGCCACGCCCTGGCCCCTGCCTTCCAACTGAGGCACTGCAGGGAGGAGCAACCTCAGAACCACTGGGTTTAGACAGAGGCTGTTTCCCACTGGGGGTGGGGGTGGGCTCAGGGTTCGGCCTTGCCGATCCTGGACGATGTGAATTTTGATATTTGCCCGTGTGTGTGTAGTGGATGCCAGTCTTGTTGCTGTGACAAGTAACAACGTTTTTTCTATTCTGTTTTTTATACAAAAACTCAACAATCTGACATTTTGGTGCTAAGGGTTTCCTGGTGCGACGGTGGATCTGGGGGCTAGGCTGGGGTCCCTGCCCTGCTCAGGGAGGCAGTGCCGACTGGGCACCCTCTGCCCTCAGCTCCTGTCCTCATCCAGCCCCTGGAGAGGAGAGGCTCCAAGGTGGGCTCGGCTCTCCTTGCCCACAGTAGGGAGACAGGTTCCAAGAGGGCCTTGGAGGTGGGTCACCATGCCTCCCGCCTCCAGCTTTTCCTCTTTCCTGACCCTAGGCAGCCCTGGTATGGAGATGTGGGCTCCCCTCCCTCACACACACCTTGATCTGATCAGGGGGTGGAGGCCTGGGCCGTGGCAGAGATCAAGGAGGACAGTGTGGGCAGGGTTTCAGGGCCAGAGGGCTTGCTTCCTTGTGTTCTTGGGTGTCACTATGGTGTACAGCCAGTGGAGGTGGAGCTGGGGTCAGGCAGCCACTTCAGGGGCTGCCTCGGGAGGGGAGGGAGAGCAGGCACTGTCAGAGCCCCAGGTGCACTTTGTCTTTGTCACCAATGCCTGGAGGAGGGTGGACCTCAACACCTCTGCTGGGGATGGCCGCCCGCCCCGGCCTCTCAGGTACTTGGCCCTTGGGGAGTTGGGGGCTGGTTTTTGCTGGGGGTGAGTTTCCAGGTCACCCCCCAAAGTTCACAGATGGTCACTGGTGTGGGAAGAGGGGGGTCCTGGATAACTTGATGTTTAGCACTTTAACCTCCTTGTTTGTCTTTAAAGTGGGCATGGGGGCTGATGCCAAAAGAGGCTGTTGGGTCGGACCCCTCTCTCCCTGCTTCCCTCCCTGCTTCCCATGCTCTGGCTGGTGAGTGGCAGTGGCAAGGTGGTCTGCAGAGCCCTCCTCCAGAGAAGGCAGAGCCCTGGGCAGCTCAGCGGGATCTGCCCACCTCCCACTCTGGCGGGAATGCAGCCAGGTAACCACCTGGCCTTGACTGACACCTTCAGTGAGAGGGACTGGAGTGGCAGGCCCCCCGGGTGTGATGGGTGTGCAACCTACCGGAAACCCAAGCCCAGGGCACAATGCCAGGTCCCTTTCTGAAGATCTACCTCTGGCCCAGCCCACCCCTCTTGCCCTGAGAACAGGAAAGGGACCACTCAAGGGGCTGACACTTCACACAAAAATAGGATGCACTTTATTTGCTCATGCAAAGGCAGATGAGGGTGTCTCCTTGTGTGACCAGCGGCCCTCCCACCTGTAGCCTCCCTCCTGTGTCTCTGGTTCAGAAGGGAGAGAACAGGTGCACCCTGGTCTGTGGAGGGGAGGGCTGTCCCCATGTGTCCTCGCTGGGTGGGCCCCAGGTGGCTTGTCCTGGAGACCTGGGGCTCGGGTGGCCAGCACCTCCAGCCTGGCAGCCACATGTCCTGTACTTTGGGTTTCTTGGTTTGGGTTTTTTAATGCCAGTTCTCGGTACATAAGTGCATTTTGGAAGAGAGGCTCCAGCTATCACTTGTATTCATATATATACTTATATATTCTATCTACAAAGTGTTTATTTGCAAGATGTTTGACGGTGAGCTCGGGCCCTGCCCGCCTTGTGACCATCTGTCCCCGATCCTCGTCCCCGCCCCCGGACCTGAGTGGCGTGGGGGCGGGCCATCAACTGTATGTATTAAAAATGACTGTATCAAATAAATGTTTATTGATTTTTTTCCAGGGGTTTCATGAGGCTGAATTTGTAGGGGAGCGCGGGGTTGGGCCCTTCCCGCGGACGACGCCCGCGCGGGCAGGGTGGCTGCCGGGCTGCGAGGCCCGCGCGCACGGCCGCACGGCCTTGTGGGACTTGTAGTCCGCCGGGCGCTCCGGCGGGCGGGGCCCCGAACCACAGCTCCCGGCGGCCCGCGCGGCCCGGACCACAGCTCCCGGCGGCCCGCCGAGCGGCCTCCGAGCTCCATGGCGGCGCCCCCGGCCTCCGCCACTCCCCGCTCGCCGCCGCCGCCGCCGCCGCCGCCCCCGCCGCCCCTCGCGGCCGGAGACGGGCCGGACCGGCCGGCGGAGAAGAGCGGCACCGCGTGCGAGGACCGGTAGGCGCGGCCGCCCTTCCGTTTGCGGGGAGGGGGCCTCGTGCGCCGGGGCCGCGACGGGCAGGGCTGCACCGCGGGGCCCAGCCGCCTAGGGTCCCCGGGGCCTGGGCCCGCACCCCTCTCGGCCGGGAGCGGGAAGCGCGGGCGCCGAGCCGAGCAGCCGAGCGAGCGGGCCCTGCACCCCAGGGCCGGCCCCGGCTTCTGCCCCGCGTGCACGGGCCCCGGGCACCTGTCCTGCGCGTGTGCCCGCCTGACGCTGCGAGGTGGGCTGTTGGTCCCGGAATCCGCGCGGACAGCCTCGCCCCGCCCCGCCCCGCCCCGCCCCGTCCAGCCCGAGAGGCCGGGGGCCGTGATTCTGGGGCGGGGTGGTGCGTGGTGCCTTCTGACGGCCCCGCCCGGTGTGGGTACCCTCGAGGCTCCGACCGGCCTTTGCCGGAGGGGAAGTTGTGCGGGCGCGGCGGGGGAGGGGCCGTTTTGTCACCCGGGGTGGAGAGACCGAAATGGCCATGAGGAGATGGGCTCCTGCTCGGTCCCGCTGGGGCCAGGGCCGCCAGGGGGCGGTGGCCAGCAGTGCTCAGGGCCGGCTCCCTGCATTTGAGGACTGGCTCCTCACTTCCGGGTCTGAATGTCCCCTGGGGAAGGCTCAGCGATGGCCGCAGGCCCCGGCGCTAGAGACCAGCCTGGGCGCCTCTTCGCCCGGGTCTCTGCGGCAGAAATGCTGTGCACCTGGGCTCTTCCACAACGGCCAGGGTGCTGTCAGTGGAGCCGCTTAATTAGCAGGGAGGGGAACTGGGGTGAGGGGTGCCTTGCAGTGGCATCTGTTCTCCAGGAGCTGCCGGGCAGGAAGAGGCTGCCCTGGCTCTGAAGGAGCGTCTTGTGTCCTTCCAGGCTCACACCCTCCCAGCAGGCAGTGACTAGGAGGCTAGCATGGAGTAAGAGTCTAATAGGACTGAGTCTGTGACACCTGCTGGTTCCAAAGTATCTTTGATTTAGCCCAAGACCAGAGAGGACAAGGCTAGATAAGCTCTTGAGAAAAGTCCTCTGAAGACACAGATTGGTGGCAGCTACCTTCCAGGCCCTGCCCCTTGCACAGACCCCGTGGTGGGCACGGGCACCCCACAGTGCTCGGGGAGGCAGCAGTCATCCCGTCCTCCGGGACCAGGGGGCAGTAAGTGCAGACCACAGCACTCTTCTCCAGAGGCTCATAGGATCTGCCCTGGCACTGCCCCTGGGCTTCACTGGGAAACCTCTTGCACATTATTCCCTGATGCTTGCTCCCTGAGGGTCCCCCCTGCGCTGTTCCTCAAGCTCATGCCCTGAAGTCCCCGCCCCGCCACGCCCCGACAGCCGGCTCTAGTTGGTATCCAGGGGCATATGCAGGTGCCTCTGTGCCAAGGCTCTCCCTGACCAGCTTCTCCTTCCACATCATTGTGGCCACATCTGTGTGGGCTGTACACCTTGCTATTGTTTCTTGTCTGCTTGCCCCCTAGAGAGTCAGCCCTAAGAGGAAGGGACCTCAGACTCCCTTGGCCCTGGGCATGCTGGTGGACGAATGAACACCTTCTGGTAACAACACGCCCCTCAGTCTGTCTCCTGTGCATTCTAGGTGGAGAGGGGTTGCTGGCCCCACCCAAAGCAGTGGGAAGCAGGAGTCCTGCCCGGGGTTTCCAGGGAGAGGGGTGGGGGCAGTGCAAGTCCTTGGAGCCTGTTTCAGCCCCCCAGTTCTCCATCTTCTCAGAGAAAGTTGCCCTTATACCTCTGTCTCTGAGCCAGTCTGGGACCCCTGGGGCCAGACCCCAGTAGACCAGCTCCTCCCTCCCTTCTCCTGGCCTTATTTTACTCAGTCACCTGGCAAACTTCCCTAAACCTGGATGGGGTGTCAGGCTCCAGTGGAGGACCTGGAACTGCATGCCCCAATGCTGCAGCCCTGCCCAGGACAGCTCCAGCCTCCCAGAGTGTGGGCTGGTCCCTGCCCATCTTCCCAGGCAGGGGGTCAGGAGGAAGAAGCTCCTGTGGGCAAAGACAAGTAGGTCAGTCCTGCCTCTGGGTGCCTCTGGAGCAGGGGCAGACACCTATGCTCCCTGGGCAGCCAGGAGAGGCTGCCCCTGAGACAGCTCCAGAGAGTGGGCCCCCTTCAGGTGTGTGAACCCTATGTGGAAATTTTTCTTCCCTGAACCCCTTCTGGCTGTCTCGATGTTGGAAACCAGGTCAGGAGGAAAGGTGCTACACGCGATAAATGGCTGGGGACCTGTGGACACAAGTCCCTTTCCAGGCTTGAGGAAAGATATGACCCACTCCTGCTGGGAGTGGGGCGGAACCTGCTCTTACTCCTGCCGCCAGGCTGGAGGGTAGCTGTGTCCCTGGCTGAATGCTGAGCACTGTGTGGCCTTGGGGAGCGTGCTGGAGCCTACCCCTGGAGGGGCGGGGGCAGTTATTCTGGGATGCCACAGGAGGGTAGAGTGTCAGGTTTGTTTATGCCTCTAGGAGGCTTTTTGGGGCCAGGAGTGGGATGCCCAGCTCAGCACTGACATTCAGCTCGGCTTGGCCCAGAGACACCTCAAATTTCCCTGTCCTGTTTGGGGGGGTGGGGGGCTGACTTGGCAGGCCAGGGGTCTGGAGCTTTTTCTACTGTGTTCTGGGAGGGGTGTGCCGTGGTCCTTAGCAAGCCCTGGGCTGGCAGTGTGCCAGCCTGCGTGCAGGAGGGGCAGCTCACGCCCAAGGGCTGGCCTGAGGTCTGCCCGGGCCTTGCAAGGCTGTTGTCTCCAGCAGGTCAGTGCTATTAATATCAGCTGAGCACACAGCCCCTAATTGGGTGATCCTCTTATGCCTGTGGCCTGGGCTTCTGAGGCGGGCAGGGAGTGCTGTTCCTGCTGCACGGGGCTCCTGGGGGGCCCCACCCCCACTCCTCACCTGCTGTACCACCCACTCATGGAGGGGCAGTTCAGGTGGCTCCTGAGCTGACCTGGGAGGCCACCGTGGGTCTAAGAGGCAGTGTGGTGATGCCCCTGCACGCACCTGGGATCCACCGCCATCCTGGTACCCCTGTGTCCCAGCCATGAGCAGCCCCCCAGCTTACCCTGGCATCAGGATCTCAGGGTGCTGGGCCCTCGGAGCGGAAGGCAGGTGAGTGGCAGGCGTGTTGTCTCCCGCAGCTGTGGTGGGGACGCCTGCCTGTGCGGTGTGTCTCATGGATGTCAGGAAACAAACAGGCTGGGCAGGTGCTCTGGAGGGGCCAGGCAGCGCCCGCCACCTGCAAGTGCTGGTTTTGCTTGGGGTTGTAGGTCACAAGCTGGTCTGTGTCCGTTGTGGCTCTTAATCCTTTGGGTTGAAACTACCTTTTATCACTGTAGCCAGAAGCACCCTGTCCGTCTGTGAACAGAGAAACGAGGTCTTTTGTGTGACTTTCTCATCTCTGAGTTCCTCCCGTTGGAAAGTGGGGTGAAGCTTGCTCTGAGGGCGCAGTGCAGCTTTGTCCCTGGCTTCCGGAGAGACAGGGCTTTGGAGAAGGCACTGCAGCTGGGCTTGGCTGCAGACCCACCCACCGCTGTTTGGGCCCAGCACAAGCCCGAGGTGGGCGGGTTTCTGGCAGAGTCATCCCTGGCCTACTTTTGGCTCTTCCCCTCGTGAGGGCGTTCCTCCCTGAGAAGGTGTCAGCAGCACAAGCCTCAGAAGTCATCCATGGGTCCGTGGTGGTGATTTCATTGCCTCCGTAGGATGAGGGACAGTTAAAAATAGGGACCCGAAGGCTCCCACTGGAGATGTCAGGCCACCAGACGGAAGTGAGAAGCAGGGCACGCCAGCCCTGGCTGTCCCATGCAGTCCTGCTGGCAGCCCTAGTGCTGCATGAGTGTGCTCAGCACTGGTGCACAAGGGCACACTCCTCCAGATGACAGGCTTGCTCCTCTGCAGGTTAGCTTTTCTGTGTCAGAGTTTCCTCCCTGAGTAGAAGCACAGAGACGAGGGGCCAGCCTGGACTTCGTTCTCTGCCCACTGCAGCCTCCAGGGCCACTGGGGGCTCCCCTGCTGCTGCGGGGCCGGCTCCACTCTTCCCAGCTGTGGGCCGGCTATCATCTCCAGGTGTGCAGGTCGCCTGCTAGGAGGGCAGCCTGTTGGTGAGCCCCAGGGGCCTTGTGTTCACTGTTGGTGGATGAGTGGGTACAGGGGAGCAGCAAGCACTGCCCTCCGTCTGGGGCCTGGAGACACTGCGGCTTGTGCTCACCATCTGTCTCCTGCTTGGCTGAGTGAGAACGCGAGTAGCACCTCTGGGGCGGCTCATCTCTGCCCAGCTGAGTCCCCATGTGCTCGCTGTCACTGCCGGGTTGTCTTGGTGCCCTGCTGTGTTTGCGCTCAGCCCGCCACAGACATCGGCACCCAGCGCTAGAGCAGAGCTCATCGGGTAATTGCTGTCTCCAGAGAGGCAGAGGACACTGCACACAGACTGGCTAATTATCCCCCCGGGCTCGCTCCTTGTGCTGCCCTGACGACAGAGGAGTCACAGTGGCTTGCAGCCTTGTCTTCTCTGTCCCCCAGGGTGGCACTGTGTGTCCTCTGTCAGATACCGTGGGTGGCTTTCTTGCTGCTTACGCTAGTGCCAGCGTCGTCCTCTGGGCCCTCAAGGGCTGCTGCTGTGACCTGTCTGTCACGGGTTAGACCTCAGCTAATTCCTTCCACTGCCTCCCCACCCCCCACACATGTGCACACAGACACCATCCTCTTAGTTCTCAGCAACACTGGGTGCTCTGGGAGGATCACACAGCTAGAAACATCAGCATTCCCAAGCTGGAGATGCTCAGGCCATCCCAGAGCAGGAAGGCACTTGTCACAGCCCTGGGCAAGCAAGCCCTTGATGGGGCCTGTGCCTGAGGCTGGGTTCCCAGCTCCCCATGCCCTGGTAGTGCAGGTTGTAGCAGTGACAGCAGGACAGCGAGCCTCAGAGACAGACCAGGACTTGTTTTGGTTTTTGATAACAAAGGGGCATGTGCTTATGAAACACTGAAATGTGGCAGAAGTCCCTGTTCCAAATCTTGGTGCCCAGGGCAATCCTGGCACATCCACTTCTAGCTTTTTCTGTGCTCACACATCTTGCTCACACGCAGTTACACACAGATGACATTCGTCATTTGCTGGGTTTACATAAACGGGATCATACGATAGCCAGTTTGCTTTCTCACCTACCGGTACTTCAAGGACGCCGTCCTGACTGTGTCCTCAGGTCTTCCCGCCTGTGTTCCGAGCACTGCAGGACTGCAGACTGTGGGTGGACAGGCAGTGCTGCAGGAAGCATCCTGCAAGGCAGCATCCTCTGCCCCTGCCCAGGTCCCTACACTTCCTTGCCACCTGCTGGGCCTCTGCCAGGACAGTCAGCAGCTGTGGTGGGCCATGACCGGCCTTGGAGCCTCAGGCGGGTCTGCAAGGTGACACTGTGGCCAGCCCAGTCTCTCTCTTAGGCAGTGGCCAGAAATGCTTCTGCCCAAGCTTGTCTTGTCCCCGTGGCCATCTTTACAGTAGGCTCTGCGTCTGAGCCTCTCAGCATAGGCTCTGAGCAGGCATCAGGCAGACGTTACCTCCTGGCTGGGCCATTCAGCCAAACTGAGCCTCTCCAGAAGCTTTCCCTGTTGGAGCTTGAGGCCTTGGGCCCATGCCCCCTGAGAGTATAAACCCACGGAGAAGTCAGTAGTCAGCTTAGTGTGAGTGATGCAGCTGGGGCGGCAGCAAGCCTCTGGCATCCATGCCTTTCCCAGATTGCGTTTTTCTACCTTTTGCCTTTGGGGGTCTCAGCCCTCCTCCCTGGAGTTTGTGGGATGCTGGAGGGCTAGAAGCAGTGGCTTCCCCATGGATCTCCTAGCCCAGGGCCTGCCTCCTGGGTTTGTCTACACTGCAGCCCTGCTCAGCTCCCCTAGAGGTAGCTTCTCTCTGGGAGCCCCTCGCCCTGTGTGCCCTGCAGGCTGGAAGGGATCAGAACTTACAAAGTGAGAGAGTTGCCCAGAGTGTCCTAGGAGGGACACAGTCCTCGATGGGGTCTTGATGGTCCTTGGTATGCCCACCTCTCGTCTCCTGGAGGGACAGGGGCCCTGCCCAGCCCGGCAGACACCCAGTCCATGTGGCAGGAGGAGTATGGCTTGGGACAGCACTCCCCCAGTCCCCCTGCTGCTGTCCCTCTGACATCGTGTGGGCAGTGGCTGTCGGAGACCAGGAAGCCCATGAACGGGCTGCAGGAGGGTTTCATGTGCCCCTGGTTGAGCCCACCTGCCTCGGCCACATCCATGTGCCTGGGTGAGGGGTGACCTACATAGACCAGCCCACTGGGCTGACACAGGGTCGCAGGGGCGCTGGCCCTGGGCTAAGGCAAGTATGCCCTTCCCCCCTGCAGCAGTGCTGAGTCCCTGGACAGGCTCCTGCCTCCCGTGGGCGCCGGGCGCTCGCCCCGGAAGCGTACCACCAGCCAGTGCAAGTCTGAGCCGCCTCTCCTGCGCACCAGCAAGCGGACCATCTACACAGCGGGGCGGCCGCCCTGGTACAATGAACATGGCACACAGTCCAAGGAGGCCTTCGCCATTGGTGAGCACGGCTGGCGGGCAGGAGGGGCAGGCTGAGGCCGCTTGGGCCGCCATTTCCTCTGGCCTGTGCTGCCTCGGGCTTCTTGGTCATATGTCAGGCCTGGGGAGAGGGAAGTTGTGTCTTACTTGGAAAGGGCTGTCCTGTCCCTGCAGGCTGAGGCAGCGTGGTGGGTGGTGGGCACCGCTGGGACCCGAGTGTGAGGCCGGCACGCGCCACTCCTGCTCAGGGTCTCTCCACTCCTCCCTGCAGGCCTGGGAGGGGGCAGTGCCTCCGGGAAGACCACCGTGGCCAGAATGATCATCGAGGCCCTGGACGTGCCCTGGGTGGTTTTGCTGTCCATGGACTCCTTCTACAAGGTGAGGGGCCCCGCACCTGCAGGCTGCGGTCCCTGGAGGGCCTGGAGCCCCTGCCCCTAGACAGGTGGGCCCACCCAGCCGCAGCTCCTCCTGCCACAGGTGCTCACCAAGCAGCAGCAGGAGCAGGCCGCCCACAACAACTTCAACTTCGACCACCCGGACGCCTTCGACTTTGACCTCATCGTCTCCACGCTCAAGAAGCTGAAGCAGGGCAAGAGTGTCAAGGTGCCCATCTACGACTTCACCACCCACAGTCGGAAGAAGGACTGGGTAGGCCCGGGGGTCTTGGGCTGCGTGGGGCCGGCAGAGGGGGCCACAGGGCCGCCTGGACATGCAGGCAGCACGAGCAACCCCATGTGCCTCTGCAGAAGACGCTCTATGGCGCGAACGTCATCATCTTCGAGGGTATCATGGCCTTTGCTGACAAGACGCTGCTGGAGGTGAGGGCAGGCTCCAGCCACGTGGTCCTGCTCACCCCTGCCTGTCCTGTGGGACTCGCCTTAAATCGCCTCCTGCAGGGAGGCCCCAGCCACTCACCCTGTCCCCGTGGTGCCTGCTCACCTGCCCTGCCCCATCCCTGTGGTGCAGTCACTGGGTGTTGGGTGAGGGCTGGCCATCAGGTGGAGCAGACAAGACAGGCCTGCCGCTCCCACGGGGGACAGGACACCTTTGGCAGGGGTGGCGGGTGAGGACGGCTCACCTCCCGGGGGTGGGTGTGAGCCCTGGGCACCACTCACTCGTCCCCTTCGTGTCGGTGTTTTCTCTGACATTCTCTGGGGTCCACACAGTCACCGAGGTCTGAGTGACTTGAGGGGGTGGATGTGAGTGCACGCGAGCACTCTCGCCTGGGAGGAAGGTGGCTTCTCGTGTCTGTACTATCTGCACAAGGCACTCCTGGCCCCTGGGAGGCTCCGGGCAGCTGCTCCAGGATGATGCAGCCTCATCCTTCCCACCAGGCCACTCTGAGGGCAGCTCCCTCTCCTGCCCCTGCTGAGGCCTGTGAGGGAGCCTGTGCTCACAACCGGCCATGTGCTTGTCCTTGTTCCCTGTGGTAGTGCTGAGGCCAGGGAGTTTGGGCTCAGGCCCAGGGAACCTCGCTGTACCATGCGGAGCTCCGCCTGGTCACCCAGTGGCCCCCATGGCCCCTTCAGGGGCCACCTGCTATGTGCTGAGTGTGGGGCCAGACCCTGAACTCACCAAACCCCAAGAACTGTCATGTGGGGTGTGGTAGGGAGGGAACAAGCCCCAGTGCTTGTGAGAGCTGCTAATGAGCCCACGGATCACAGCGCCAACCCCTTCCATCTCCGCAGCCCGCATCCACCCAGTGCCCTCTGACTGAAGCCCCTGGCGGACAGCACCCCCCAATGCATGGACATGACCTTGCACCCCTCACGCACACCCCCACGCATGTACACACCTCTGCACCCTCCACGCATGTACACGCCCCTGCATTTCCTGACGTATGTAGATGCCCCTGCATCTCCACCTGCATGTACACACCCCTGCACCCCTCACATATGTCCGCACCCCTGCATCTCCTCACATATGCACATGCCGCTGCACCCCTCCACGCACACACACCTCTACTCATGTACATGCCCCTGTGTCCCCCCACATCCCCTACACACCACCAGCCAGACTACTGGCTCAGCACATAGACCAGAGGCCTCTGCAGAAGCTGGTGCCCATGTGGCCCACACTGGCCCTGCTGCTGGCCGGGCCTTGGAGCCCCTCTTTACCAGGCCCCGCTCAGTGACTTGCTCTCCCTGCCCAGCTCCTGGACATGAAGATCTTTGTGGACACAGACTCTGACATCCGCCTCGTGCGGCGGCTGCGCCGGGACATCAGTGAGCGAGGCCGAGACATCGAGGGTGTTATCAAGCAGTACAACAAGTTTGTCAAGCCCGCCTTTGACCAGTACATCCAGCCCACCATGCGCGTGGCTGACATCGTTGTGCCCCGGGGTGAGCCTGCAGCCCTGCCTGTCATTGGGAGGTACAGACGGGGGTGCGGTGGCCCACCTCACCCTCCCGCCTGCATCCCCCTCTGGCCTGTCCCACCCCAGGGAGCGGGAACACAGTGGCGATCGACCTGATCGTGCAGCATGTGCACAGCCAGCTGGAGGAGGTGAGCTGGCCAGGCCAGGTTCCCTGCAGCCCACCTGGCCCACGCCCCGTCCCACTGCTGCCGCTGCCCACAGCCACCTGCTCTCGCAGTCCCCACGCGTTACTGTCCTCTGCTGTGTGCCAGCCTCTGGTGTCTGGGCCTGCTCGGTCAGCCCCTTCACCTCCCAGCCTGCAGCACTTTGTGCTGGCTGGAGACAGCTGGGTTCCCTGACAGAGTGTGGGGCACAGAGGAGCTCCCTGGCCCAAGCGGGGCCTTGCAGGGAGAAGTGGCCTCCTGTCCCTTCCAACCCTTTGGGGACCATTGGGTTTTGGCACTGAGTCCCACGTGGACGTATATCCTAACCTGAGATCATAAGCTCTGGGCTGGCCAAAGGCACTGCTCATCATCATCATGGGGCACCCAGCCCAGAGGGTGTCAGGTTGGAGGCTAGATAGAACTGGCCCTCTCCCTCTGTGGGGCTGTGGGTGCCCCTTCCTGGGTGGGGTGGCAGGTGGTGCCGCCCGCACTGACACGCCACCGTTCCGTGTTTCCCTGTGTTGCCGTGCAGCGTGAGCTCAGTGTCAGGTAAGACTTCCCACGGCTATCTGCATGGACGGAGGCATTTTCAACATCCATGGGAGCTCCATGTCTGGGCTGTCACCTGGGCAGGCAGGAGGGTCCTCCACTGTGCCCACCCCTTGTGGCAGCCCTGCCCCAGGCACAGAAGGGCTGGTGTGGCGGCCCCCATGCTGCTTCTGCTTGCCTTTGCCAGCAGACAAGGAAACCGAGGCACAGGGAGGTTAAGGGACTTGCTCAAGGTCATACAGCACCCTGACGTGGCTGACCAGGCCTCTCTGGAGGCTCTTCCCCAACTGGAGGATGGTTCTGTGGGGTCCAACCCCAGAAGGCACAGCCATCCTGAGCCAGCACTGCTAGGCCCCCAGGGCGATGGCCACAGGCACGTTCCTCAGCAGCCGGAGGACCTGGATCTGCACCTCTGCCTGATCAGAGGGTCCAGTCTGACTCCCCCAGGTGGTGGTGAGGCCCCTGGCCCCTGGCCCCCCTGCCCACCCTCGTCCTAGAGCCAAGGCACAGAGAACCAGGAGGAGCTCCAGATGGGCCAGGGGCTGCATCCTCATCCTATTCGTGAGAAGAGATATAACCCCACACAGCAGTCACGCTGTGACCTGCCCTCAGCCCAGACTTACTGTGAAGTCAGCAGAGCCCCCAGGTCACACTCATAGCACCAAAGTGTTGGAAATGCCTCCAGGGCTGGTCACCAGCCGCCTCCAGCTTCCTGCCCTTGCACCAGTCCCTGCTTGCTTCTCACCCAGCCCAGGGCACCTGCAGGTCTTGCCGTGTCAGGTCCTCTGGAAGCCTTTGTTCTGAGCAAAAAAAGTTTCCAGGGTTTTAAACTCAAAAAAACACCTAAACGCAGCCAGCTACATTTTCCCTTTTCTGGTCAGCCAAGGAAGTGGTGGCCAGAGGCTGCTCACCTCCATCAGCCCCAGGAAGTGAGGCTGGGGGGCAGGTGGGGGGACCCGCAGGGCGCAGCATGGCGGGTGTGGACTGTGCTGGCACTCATGCCCTACCGCCAGCCATGCCCACAGAAGCAAAGGCTCAAGGGTGTCCTGCCACTGGCCACTTGCCTCCTTTTTCCTCAGGCCAGCTGGTGGCCGCAGGAACTGCCCGTGCTCCCCTGCTAAATGGTCTTTTTCTCTTTGTTCTTTTCGTCTTGTAAACCTTTGGGTTTCCTGCCCTGTTCCCTCCCTGAACTTACTCTTCACCTGGCGAGCAGAGGAAGCTGCGCTGGGATATGTGAGCACAGAGTGCGCTCTGGTTGTGGTGCCGCTGTGCTGTGCGCTCCCCTCTCCTCCCCGCCCCTCCTGCCGGCCCCGTCCCTTCTACTTTCCCTCCCCGGGCCCCTCCCATGTCCCTCCCCAGGCGCCTCCCCCACCCCCCATCCCCCTCCTGCAGGCCCCTGTCCCTTCTACTTTCCCTCCCCAGGCCCCTCCCACAGCCCTCCCCAAGACGCCTCTGCTCCTTCCCCTCCACCCTGCTCTTTCCCCCCCCCAGGCATGGGGCAGCAGGGGCCGCACTGAGCCAGCCTTGCCACCCTCTCCTGAGGGGGCCACACATCACATGGGGGTATGAGTCAGAGCTAGGCTTGGCCCCAAAGCTCAGCTGTAACCCCAGGGAGAGGCGTCCTGGGGTTGGGGCCCAGCTGCCCCTCCTGGGAGCTGAGACATCCACATGTGAGAGGCTGCCCTCCTGCTGCCTGGTCCCTTCTGTTGCCTCTGAGCAAGGGAACCTGGACTGGGAGGGAGATGCACACTGCGGCCCCTCGCCTCCTGCCTAATGGTCAGCTGCTCTGCCTTCTGCTGTGTCCTTTAACCTTTGCTTGGCTGTGAAGGGGGGACCTGGGGGGTGGGGCCCTCCTTCCACATCAGCTACTGGGAGGCAGTGCCCCTCCCCCTGCCATCCCCACAACTGCCCCCACACAGCCTCCACAGTGGGAGGATGGGGCTCCAGGAGAAGACATCCCTTCTTGAGTCCTCAATCGGCTTGTCCCCAGGGCCGCGCTGGCCTCAGCACACCAGTGTCACCCCCTGCCCCGGACGCTGAGTGTCCTCAAGAGCACGCCGCAGGTGCGGGGCATGCACACCATCATCAGGTGAGGGCCCTCCGGGGGCGGGCGGCTGGGTGGGGCCACCCCTTTGCTAAACCAACTGGTGACCGGTCCACAGGGACAAGGAGACCAGCCGAGATGAATTCATCTTTTACTCCAAGAGGCTGATGCGGCTGCTCATCGAGCACGCGCTCTCCTTCCTGCCCTTCCAGGTGTGGAGCGGGTGGAGTGGGGTGGGTGCCAGGACCTTGGGGGCTCCTTGTGCTCATGCCCACCCCCGGCTCTGTGCACAGGACTGTGTGGTGCAGACCCCACAAGGGCAGGACTACGCGGGCAAGTGCTATGCTGGGAAGCAGGTACCCGCTGGGCCTGTGGACTCGGGGGTGGATGTGGGGGGGTCTGGCCCAGTAAGACTCCCCCTTCCCCCCAGATTACAGGTGTGTCCATTCTGCGGGCTGGTGAGACCATGGAGCCAGCGCTGCGGGCCGTGTGCAAAGATGTGCGCATTGGCACCATCCTGATCCAGACCAACCAGCTCACCGGGGAGCCTGAAGTGCGGGGCAGGAGCCTGGGGGCTGGGTGCACGCGGGAGGGGACAGTGTGGGGCGGGAGCCTGGGGCCTGGGCTTCGCCCGCCCTGACCCTGCGCCTCCCGCAGCTGCACTACCTGCGTCTGCCCAAAGACATCAGTGACGACCATGTGATCCTGATGGACTGCACTGTGTCCACAGGCGCTGCTGCTATGATGGCCGTGCGCGTGCTCCTGGTGAGGGGGCCAGAGCCGGGCGGGCTGGAGGGCGCGGGGGGGGGGGGGGGGGGGGGGGG
>NC_060278.1:111624986-111651180 GCF_021613505.1 Equus quagga | reverse complement strand
GGGGGGGGGGGGGGGGGGGGGGGGGGGGGGGGGGGGGGGGGGGGGCGCGGGATTCACCTGCCCTGTGGCGCAGGACCATGACGTGCCTGAAGACAAGATCTTCCTGCTGTCGCTGCTCATGGCAGAGATGGGCGTTCACTCAGTGGCCTATGCCTTCCCGCGAGTGAGAATCATCACTACGGCGGTGGACAAGCGCGTCAACGACCTGTTCCGCATCATCCCCGGCATTGGTGAGGCTGCCCAGCCCGGGTCAGTGGTGAATCAGGCCAGATAGACCTGAGACCCCCACCACAAGGGCCTGCTTCTTTCTCTAGGGAACTTCGGTGACCGTTACTTTGGGACCGACGCTGTCCCTGATGGCAGTGACGAGGAGGAAGTGGCTTCCACGAGTTAGCTGTGCAGGCTGAGCCACCCCCACCAGTCCCCGCCTGCCTCTTGTCTCTTGCTTTCCGAGTACAGAGATGTTAACTTATTTTAATTAAAAAAGATGTTACCAATAACTTATTCTATACATTTTGTAAAATAAATAAAGCTTTAGGAAAATGAAGCTGTGACTGGTTAGCTGGGGGCACAGCACTGTCCTGCCTGGGATCTGGGCTTAGGGAGTGGCCCCAGGGCTGTCCCAGTCCCCAAGCGGCAACATCACCGTGGAGGGGGCGGAGCTGAGGGGCCCTGATGTCCCCCCGCAGACGAGGGTTCCTGCTCTTGCTCTTGGCTTTCCTTGCAGTCCAGACTTGGTGCCAGGGTTAGGAGAGGGCAGAGCTGGGGCCACAGCTCCTGGCTCTGCCTGATGGGCCCCTTGGTGACTCCCTGGCCTGGACCTAGGGCGCTAGGTCTCACAAAAGGCACCTCCTCTGCACCCCCCCCCCCAACCACGTGTTTATACCATCAGGAGACCCAGCGGAAACTGTGTGGGCAGCTGTAGGAGGAAATAAGGAGCTGGTCCTGGCCACTGGCATGAGCCCCAGTTGCAGGGGGAGATAGCCAGGGCCTCAATGGGCCAGCTGTGCTGCTCAGGGCCAGAAGCCCAAGTCCAACCCTGCCTTCACTGCTCCTGGCTCGAGGGTGAGGACAGGCTTCTCTTCCTGCTCCAGACAGCCCTTCCCGGCAGGCCTGCCTGGGTCAGGGGTGCACGATGCAGGTGCCTGGGCTGCCTCGGGTGGGCTCCAGGGGGGCTCCTCTGCTCTCCAGGCCTGGCTCTCACCTCTTTCCTGCCCCCTGGTCTCCTTGCCTCCCCCCACCTCACAAAGGCCATGTCATGGAAAAGCTTGTTGTAGGCGGGGACAGGAAGTCACTGGGTGGGGGCCAGGCCAAAGGCGGGCCGATAAAGGCGGGAGGCTTGTCCAAGGGGTGGCCATGCACAGGGGCAGAGGACCAACATGGGGCCAGAGGTCAGCAGGAGGGGCTGCTTCTCCCCAACCTGGTGAGTGGACCCCTCTCCCATATCTCCAGAGGCCCCATTCATTCCTTCCTTCATCCTTGTGCTGGGAACCTGGAGGCAGCAGCAGGCCTGGCCCTGCTCAGGAGGTGTGACAGGGACGTGAGGCTGGGAGGAGGCCATTCTGTCCAGTCAGTTCTCCCCAAATGAGGAATGGGGCCATGAATGAGGAGCCCAGCAGGGCTGGGGCATTCCTGGGAGGGCCCCTTTAGAGTCCAGCTAGCACCTAACCAGCTTCCTGAGAATAAATCAACCTCACACATGCACATGCATGTGCCACCACCGCCACACACATGTATGTCTTATTCACAGCAGCACAGTGAGCACATGTCCATAGACACACACATGTGCATGTGTGCGCAATGCAGCTCAGGGCTGGAAGGAGATGGCACAGCTGCCCCCACCCCACTCAGCCACCAGCCTGTCGGGGAGGATAAATTCCTCCCTCTTCTTGAAGGTCCATGGAGGCAGGGGCCTAGGGCAGAGCCTGGAGGCAGAGACCTGAACCAGAGGCACTGCCTTCATCAGAGGCAGCTCAGGGAGGTCACAAGTTAGGGCAGTTCTTGAGCCCATTTCCTGCCAGGGCCCTGCAGGGTGGTGGAAGTGAGCTACCTTCCAAACAGCCCTAGGGAAGGGTCTTCCAGTGCCAATGGCTGGATAGGGCAATTCCTCCGGCCCCCAGGAGCCTTTCAGTCCCAGACACAGGACGAGGATCCAAGAGCTAAGACTTTCCTGGAAACAACACTCAGCACAGCTGCTGAGGGTATCAGGGGCTTCCAGCTAGGGGAGAAGACTTCCGTGGTGTTCTTCAGGGGTGGGTGAGTCCATCCCAAGGAAACCGTCTGATGGGCTGTTTGGGGGCTGGGAGCCAGGTGGCCTTTGTGCTGCCTTCTGGGCATCTGGGCTCCTCTGGGCCAAGCAGAGGCTAAAGGGTGCGTGTGCAGGAGGCACCTAGAGGAGAAGTCAAGGAGAGCTGTGAGGATGGGGCCACAGCCTAGAGATACCCTCAGAGCCTGGCAGGGGGAGAGGTGGGCAGGATGCAGACCTGGAGCCCCTCCCTGCACTTGTTCAGAAGTTCCTATGACACTCAGGGTGAGGGTCCTTGAGGAGAAACCAGCTGCTGAGGGCTCCACCGGTCGCCCTTGGGCAGTGACTCCAGGACTGTCCAACCTGAGAATGGTGAGTCTCCAGGGTCGTTCTCAGGTTCGTCAGCCCATGAGATGCTGCCCCTTCCCCAGCAGTGGCTGCCAAAGGGAAAGGGAGCTTAGGGGGTCTCTGCAGAGGATGGGGCACAGACCCAGCATTAGGCACACGTGGTTGTCAGCAGGTCGTGTGTGCCCACCACACGTGTTGCCTGTAGGAGGGTCTGGAGTGCTGGTGAGGCCTGGGGGAGGACTCCACTGTGTGGTGCCTCAGGTGGGCCACCTGGAGTCAGCAAGCATCCCCCAAAGCACCTGGATTCCTGGGGCTCCGGCCTGATGCAGCTCGAGTGCTCCAGGGTGAGTCCTGGGAAGAGGGCGGCCTGCACAGGTTCCTGGCCAGGCCTGTGGCAGGAGGCTGGGGGAACTCTCAGGTCCTTCAAGGTCAAGCTGAAGAAGGCAGGGAGCAGGAACGGAGGGAGCAATGGACTCAGAGGTGCGAAGGGGCAGGGAAGCAGGCAGCCGTTGGATCTTAGCTATGCTCCGGTTAGAAGGGTGAGCATGGGGCAGTTCAACATCCGGTTCGTGGAGACCCGCGTCTGTGACCACCACAGGATGGGGCCCCAGGAAGGACTGGGTTAGGAGCAGTGGCGACTTCAGGGCAACATATCTGGGGGGCGGCCAGCGGAAGGGTGGGCCTAGCTCTGGGCGCGGGTCCTTTGGCGCATCTGGTCACCAACTAGCTTCCAGCTTTGGGCGAGGACCTGCCCAGGCCTCACGTGGCTGGGGGTGGGGCTGGACCTGGCTCTCCCCTCCCCCCCACCCCCCCCCCCCCCCCCCCCCCCGTCCTTCGCCCCGCGCCCCGGCAGCACAAGGGGAGCTGATGCGAGTGTCCCCAACCCGGCCAGCGTGGAGGGAGCCGCGGTCCTGGGTGCTGGGTGGCGAGTCTCGGGCCCTGGTGCCGCCCACGCTCGGGGGTTGGGGTCCGGCCCGGGGCCGAGGGTACCGGAGCGGCCCGCTCGAGGCGCCCTCCTCTAGTCGCTGCTGCGGTCACTGAGCAAGAGGAAGCCTTGACGCCCGGGTCCCAGACCCCTGCACCCCCCGAGGGGACTGGCGCCTGCGGTCGCCACTGCCCAATCGCCCCTCCAGCTTCTGGAACAAACTGCTTCCAACACTGAAGCCGGTTGGCGCTTCCGGGGGTTCGGGCGGGGGCAGCGGACGCGGGGCCTGGGGCGCAGACGGACCTTTCCTGGTGGCCCGGGCCTAGAGCGCCCCCGAGGGCCACTTACCGCCGGATCAGTCCTGCGCTCGCCTGTGCGCCTGGGTCCACCCGGACGCGGAGCAGCGGCGCGGTCCACGGGGCGGGGGGCCGGCCGCGGAGTCCCCGCCCCTCGTGCAGGCGCGGGAGAAGAGCGCCAGCAAGGCCGCCTGGGGGGCGGGGCGGGACGGGACGGACGTGGCCGAGGACCCCTGCCCCACGCGGCGACCGCGACCTCCGCCAGGAGCCCCGCGTCCCGGGACTGCGCGGGCCTTCAGAATCTTCCCGGAACGCCCTTCGGCCCGTAGACCAGGAGTCGGGGGGCCCGCTGCCCACCGCCCTGAACGTCTATCATTAAGGATTGGTGTTACTTCACATTTCTAAGAATCCCATATAGAAAATACTGAAAATAATCAGCGTGAATTCTACCTAATTAAGATAATCCAGGGGCCGACCTCGTGGCCGAGTGGTTAAATTCGCGCGCTCCCCTTCGGAGCCCCAGGGTTTCACCGGTTGGAATCCTGGGCGCCGAGATGGCACCGCTGTCAGGCCACGCTGAGGCGGCGTCCCACATGCCACAACTAGAAGGACCCACAACTAAAAATACAAAACTATGTATCGGGGGGCTTTGGAAGAAAAAAGAAAAATAAAATCTTTAAAAATAAATAATGTTTAAAAAAAGATAATCCAGACGACTAAACAGTAGGGAAGAATGGCTGAGGACACGAGGGCTGCAGGCGGGGACAGCGCCGGCGGGGCGCGGCAGTCGGGGGGCGGCAGGGAGCAGGGCAGCGCCGCCCAGCAGGGATGACTACCGTCAGCTGTTTGTGTTAATTCATGTGATGTAGCTGTACAGCCCCTACGATACCGCAACTAGACCCAGATGTAGCGACATGGATTGATCAAAAAAACCCCTACAAGTGAATGAAACTGATATTAATTCAATACAGTGTAGTACAATTTATGTGAAGTTTTAGAAATCAGCCATACGTGATTTAAGATGCTGAGGGTTTAAAACCACGGACAGAAATGGACTGAAGTGCTAGTGGCCACTGGGCTGCAAAGAGAGGTACAAATGGGTTTTTGCTCTCACTCTCACTTTTTTTTCTGCTTTTTCTCCCCAAATCCCCCATTTAGTTTTGTATTTTTAGTTGTGGGTCCTTCTAGTTGTGGCATGTAGGATGCCACCTCAGCGTGGCCTCATGAGTGGTGCCATGTCTGCGCCCAAGATCCGAACCGGTGAAACCTTGGGCCACCAAAGCGGAGTGCATGAACTTAACCACTCGGCCACAGGGCTGGCCCCCTTTGCTGTCATTTTTCCTTTTACAGAAAATGTGAATCAAGCTGCTTCCTATTTCTTGTGTCCGAGTGGTTTGTTTCAAGATGTTTGTTACATCAATATTGGTATTTTTATGCTGCTTTTTTAAAGCAAAATATTTCTCCCTTGCACTGAGCTAAGACCAAAGGCACACAACGAAAGTCCAGCACCCCACCTGGGGACACAGGTGTGAGAGAGATATTAACTGAAAGGCGGTGGCAGGTGGCATCTGTGGCCCAGGCCTGGTTTCTCTGGAGGCAGTTGCTGCCCACAACCCCACTGGGGCTCCTGGGTCAGGAGCCCACCCGCCTCCATGTGTGCAGGACACACGTGGCCAGACAGACAGACTCCCAGGGACACACTCCCTGGGGCAGAGAGCCAAAGCCTGCACAATTCTCTCAGGGTGAGGAAACAGGCAGAGTGGGCTGAGTCTGCGCGACGGACGCCCCAGGCTACGGCCGGCACCGTGTCTGGGGAGTGGGGCCTGTCTGGGCCCAGGCTGGTCCCTGCTCCTCTCCCTCTGCCTTCAAGGATGGCAAGGGGAGGAGAATCTCAAACCCACCTGGCAACTGACTGCTAGAGGGCCAGGCAAGAGGATGGACCTCACCGGGAAGATGGGACAGTCGTGTCCAGCCATGAAGATCCTGTGCACTCCACACTGATGCCCTGGGCGGGGCAGGCAGGGGGACAACACTGGGAAGCCTACCCCAGAATGGCCAGGACCAGAGGTGGACGTGGACGGAGCTGCCTGAGGGTCAGCACAGAGCATAGGCCCAGCCACTGCCCCGACCACAGTGAGGTCACTGCCACAGAGGTTGTGAGGGGCTGGCCAGCCTGCATGGGGTGCCCTGTGCTATCACCCCCTCCCTACCTTGTGCGGCCATGCTGTGCAACAGCTGCAGCCCTGCTCATCCAGCTGGACGGTCACTAACGGGCGACAGGATGGAAGGTGGTGCCGCTGTCTGTGGGGCGGCATGGAGGTTCCCAGAGGCTGAGGTGGGAGGAGTGAGTGATGGTCACTAGGTTGGGAGGAGGGGACTCCAGACGTGGTGTTTCAAAAACGGAGAAATAAACCAAACCCACACACAGACCAGGCAGGTGGGAGTGAGGTCCCGGCCCCCAGGGGACTCGGGGGCTCGGGGTCAGCTACCCCCTCGGTGAGACGCTCCCGACAGGACTCTGCAGGGATCAGGAAGGATGACGCACGCCTGGAGCACCTGCAGTGGGACGTTTATTGCACAACAGTTACCTTTATTCCAGGCCACACTCGGACACACGAGACACAGACCATGTGGAAACCCTGACCCTCCCACCAGCCCCGAGGTGTGCAGTCAGGGCCAGTAAAGGGCAGAACCAGCGCATGGACAACTGCTCTCCAGGTATTTGCATTTAGTTTTTGTTTTTTTTTTTTAAAGATTTTATTTTTTCCCTTTTCTCCCCAAAGCCCCCCAGTACATAGTTGTATGTTCTTTGTTGTGGGTCCTTCTAGTTGTGGCATGTGGGACGCCGCCTCAGCGTGGCTGATGAGCTGTGCCATGTCCGTGCCCAGGATTCAAACCAACGAAACACTGGGCCGCCTGCAGGGGAGCGCGCAAACTTAACCACTCGGCCACAGGGCCGGCCCCAGCATTTAGTTTTTAAAAACGACGTGTATGTATATTTCAGTGTCAACTGCCTCCCCTCACTTAGCTTGAAACATTATCCCGTTTTCCAGGGAAACAGAATCTACCAAAAGGTGCCACCTGTAGGATCCTGCAGATGGTACTGCCTGGCGCTGCTCTTCCCCGTGGGCCCTCCCAGGGCCGACCAGGGCTCAGAACAGAGACCTAGCAGAACGCAGCTTTGTCCCTGACTGTGTCTGCTGCTTACACAACGCGCTTTAATGTTCCAGGGGTGGGAAAGGTTTCCAGTCACCACCTCGATGTCACACGGGGATGCTCACCTGTGGGTTAGGTGAGCGTGACGGGAGGGCACCCAGAGATGGCTGAGACACTTGTGCCCTTGGGAGCTCTGGCACCCTGCCCTGGAGAAGCTGACACTGGCAGGGGATGGCCACTTAAGTGTGCTCAGGCGCCACACCCAGCCATCCCCTCAAGTTCTAGATACACAACAGGGTTGGCATTTCTTTCTGGGCACCTGGTGAAGGGGCTCACTGAGACCCTGTTCCTGTCCCGACTCACCAAGAAACCAGAGGCCATTTTGGAGCCAATTTTTATTGTACTTGTTGCTTCGCCGCTGGACACAGCAGAAACGCCCGCTGCGTGATATATACATATACACATATGTACACACACGGAGATACACCCACTGCCCACACCGACAGCACAGACGAGCCAATCGTGCTTGTAAGGACAGTAAAAATGTAGCGTTTGCCAATTCCACAGGAGGATGATTCACAACCAAAATAACAAAAACAGGCAAGTCCTGCGTCCCATAGCTCAGCATACAGAGAAAGGAATGAGATTCAGTCACTTTTTTCATATCCCTCACAACCCATCCCCTGGGAGGATGTGCTGAGAGCCAGGCAAGGATGGATGGGACCCCAAGTTCTGCCCACGCATCGCCCGGCCCCGCAGCAAGAGCCCGTGTGCGGCGCCATCCTGCTCATTGCTCTCATGCCAGGTGCCAGGTGCCAGGGAGGCCCCTTGGCCCCCCAGACCACCAGCTGCCCCAGTGGGTGTTCCTCCAGCATGAGCTCACCTGGAACAACCCGCAGTTAGGACATGCAGGAATGATCCTAGCAGGGCCTTTCCCTGAGCAGGAGCCTTGTGGCCAAGCCCAGAGGCCCACAGAGTGGAGACGCCACCTGCTCCAACCATAGCACGCACCTGGCTTCTTACTCTAACAGGTTCTAGCAGGTGCTGGCTGCAGTGACTGACAGAGAACTAGGAAGGCTCACACGCTGAGCGGTAAGACCTAAAGCAGTCTGAAAACATAATAAAGCCAAAGGAAGACGAGAGAAGACCACGTCACCCAGAAACAGAAATCTACACACCAGTGCTCCCATCAGATGCCTGGCATTCCTCTCTCACGCTTCCTGCTTGCCGCCAGACACTGCTCTGGGTGCCTGTGGGGCAAGCACTGCCCTTTGTGAAATGGGATAGGCTCCGGTGTGCACTGACCCCAGCACTTCTCTGGCCACTCACATTAAATGACACCAGCACTGGCCACACATGACCCCGGGCCTGGGCAACCCTAGAGTGAGGGCCGAGGTGCTCCTGTCACTGCTACAGGAGGCAGAGGGTCGTCCCCAACTTAGCACACAAACGGGGGTGTCCCTCCAGACTCAACCCCTCTGCTCACCAGGGAAACAGACAGACCACCAAGAAAAAGGGAAATGTGTCCAGGGCATCCCTGTCCTGCATCAAGACAGGGGCCTGGAAGGGCGGGCAGTAAAGCCCTGGAAGGGGCTCTACCTCTGAATCACAAAGGGGAGAAGCCTTTGGGTCAGGGGGAAGCCTGAGGTCACATCTGGCTCCTGAGCGCCCAGCCTGGTGCACTCTTCACTATCACCTTGAGGATTACCATCACTGTCAGGACTTACTTAGTTTTTACAAATTCTACAAGAGACTGGGTCCAACGACTTCCAGACCTGCCTCTTTTCCAGGCCACCCCCGGTCTCCAGGGGAGCTTCGTGTTTCTAGGAAGTGATCCATAAGATTCTGTAACTGACACTCACTTTGACACCCGTGGCGAGCCCAGAGCTGCAGGGGTCCCCTGAAGACCCCACAGAGGGGCCTGGCTGGGCTGAGGCCAGGCCCCTGTGACACCACAGCCACCGCAGAAGGGGGGGCTTTCTACCTTAAGTCTAAGCTTTGAACTTGGTTCTTGGCCATTCTGGGGAGAAACTACTCACTTCCTCTTTCCAGAGACATCACAAAGGTGACTGTGGCCTGCCTCTCAGGCTGAACCCTTGCTGCTGTCTGGGACTGGCACAGATCACCCATTGTCTTGCCTCCTCCCTTGTTCCACGCTGAGTCAAACGACGAATTTCTTATCCTTTTATGAGAGATCTGATTTTAGCAAGTTATTTCTGATTTAATATCATAGTGTGTATCTTCCATCTCACCAAATATCTGCATGATCATTTTAATGAGAAAAAAACAAAGCAAAAGGGGACCAAAAAACTGCCCAAGGACCTGGTGCTGGCCTGCACGAGAGGTCGGCTGGGGGCCCTGGCACTGAAGTGGCTCTGCCAGAGCCGGCCAGGGGCCTTCATATCAGCACAGCTTTCCAAGAGACGCACACTCTGCCTGATACTGCTGTTCCTTCCAGACACTTCCTAGCCAACACGAACCTACTCTCTGCACGGCCCTCGGGGGCAGGCAAGGGCGGCGGGGGAGCTGGGGCCGTGTGTCAGCAGACGGTTGGGGAAAACAGTGGGCTTTGGGAATATGTTCTGGTCTGTCTGAGCCAGAGAAGGGCCACTCACGCAGCCTTCTCCTCCTCGTTCTTCATCCCTCCTGGAAGTTCAGGAGACTCCCAGCAACAGCCGTCAGGGTTGCTCTGCAGAAACCAGGCCCATCTGAGCCACATGGCTCTCCTGTCGCAGGTCCAGCAGGGGCACAGCATAACCCACGTTTCCTCAGTCCCTCTCAGCGGGGGCACCACCCACAAGGTCTGGGACACAGACAAGAAAGACTGACTTCCCACAATTCACAAAAGATGCGGCTTGAGACAGAGGTGAGGGAGCATTCTCGCTGCTGGCTAACAAGCCAAAGGGCACAGGGTTCCCTGGGACTGACCCTCCAAGGCCACAGTGTGCCTTCGGTCAACATGGCCCTTCTTCCAGGAACCCGACACCTCCAGCTCTGCCTGAACCATCGATGGCTGGCCAAAGGGGGCAGGTGAAGGGAGGCGGGTGGGTGGGGCTCTGGGCAGCAGAGAGAGGAGGGCTGCGCTCACTATGCGTGCTTCGGGCTGTGCTGCCACGTGCCACCAGTGACCTGGACTCTCAGCCCCTCTGGCTACGCTAACTGGGCCGCTGCTGCCATGTGTGGTTCTTAGAGATCCAAAAAGGGTTATAAAGAGGCCAGGGGGGCCTGAAGGAATGTGGAGGAGGAGGCAGGGAGGGGAGGGGACTGCTGGAATGTGGCCTGGCAGCCCAGCCTGTGGCCTGGGGGGTGCGGGACAGAGGAAACCCAACCCCACCCCTGGCAAGGGAACACACTAGAAGGACAGGAGGCTCAGGTCTGTGCAACACGGAGACCCAGGCTGGACACAGGCATAGAATGTGGTCTCGGGACCAGGGCGCTCCTGCATTTCCCACAACAAACTCGCCCGCAGGAGAAACCCTGCCACAAGGCGCAGCAAGCAGGGCCAGACCCTGCAAACTGTCCTCGACACGAACACCACGGAAATGCCAGTGGCACTGGCACTGGGAGGATGTGCCTGCTCCTTCCCAGCAGGGGAGTCCGGAGGCCCTGCCTGCGGCCACACAGCAGGCAAGACAGAGCGGGACCAGGCTCCGCAGCTCCCACCAGGCAGCACCCGCCTCTGTGCCCACAAGCGCAGGGGAACGGGGGAGCCCCTCCGGCCTGGCCAGGAGGCAGCACGCAGCTGTGGCCCATCCCCTGCGCCACCTGACCGAGAGCCCGAGGGGCCCCACCGTCCGGCTGATGCGGTCACGCAGCACACATCCACAACACAGACACGGAACAGAACCCCAGACATGCTATTAAAAAAGGAAAAACAGAAGAAGACCGTAGCTAAACTGCTTTAAATACTGCATGCTACGCACTTCATGGATCAGGGATCGACGGATGGGCGGGCACAGAGGCGGGAGGGGCCTCAGCGCGGCCGTGGCAGGTCGGCAGCTGCCCTTCCTCCTGGCCAGAGCGGCTCCCCTCATCTCTGTGACACAGTTCATGATTCTAAGGTGGAAGCGGCCGGGTGCTGATTTATCCTCTAATCGTAGCTTCTTCTGAACTTAATTGAACCCATCGGTGTGGTAGCTGGGGTGGGAGTCGGCCGTGAGCTGAGTGGTCTCTGTGGCAGATGCTGGCTGGATGACAATCGGCGTGTCCGTGGCCTCTGAAAAGCAAGCACACGCATGCTCACTGTAGGGACAGCAGCCTTGACACCAGGTCTCACGAACAACCATGCGGCCCCCCAGCAACACCATCCTTGTGTAACAACGCTCGGTCGCCTGGCCGCTGCTCTACTGGGGTCAGAGGTCGTAGGACAAGTGCTCGAAGGAGAGAGGCTATCTGCTGACCTCCGCCCGACACAACCTTCCTCAGTCGCCTTAGGTCACCGCCAGCCCTTGGCCCCTCCCCAGCTACTTGGTCCCTCAGAACTACGGCTACCACAGTTCGCGGGTGGGGACAGCCTCTGCATCTGCTTTTACCTCAAGTGTCCACGTTCACACCTCAACAGTCCCAGCTGCCACCACAAACACTCCCGGCACAGTGTCAGTGCCCTCCTGTTTGACAAGACAGGTTGACACCATTCAGGGCCCGTTCTGGCTCTGCCCCACACACACACCAGGGCCTGGGGCCGGCACTCACCCCTCTCATCAGACTGCAGCTGCGCCTCCAGGTCCTCAGGGGACACGTAGAACTCGGTCTCCTCGCCCTCGGGCGCCTTGGGCTTGCACTTGCCGCAGCAGCAGTTGAAGCAGCAGCACAGGCAGCAGCAGCAGTAGCAGCACGTGAGGAGGCCACAGAAGACAAAGAGGGCCTGGGGCAGAGAACAGGAGCGCTGGCACCACGGTCTCCGGGGACCCCAAGACCCCAGTGGGCAACTGGTACTCACCCCAGCCCACCCACCGTGAGCCTGCAGCTCGTGCAACAAGAGCGACAGAGGGTTCTCTTCCAGACCAAGAAGTATAAAGAAAGAACTTAAAACGGGAAGACAGGAGAGACAGAAAGAGATCAGTGGCTTAAAGAAAGGTAATTTTGAAGGTGGGAATGAGGGCTGACTAGTAAACAGCAAAGATGGGCTGCCCACACACGGCTCAGAGCCAAGGAATTAGTCACATGCTCTGACCTTACATGTGACAGAAGCTTTGAACGAATCAAGGAGAAGAAACATTAAAAAATCAAACAACTGAATGACATGTCCAAAGTTTCTTAAGTTAGAGAGAATTCAAACAAGTCTTCCCTAATAACAAAAAAGACCTATCCACAGCATGATGAAAAAGTGTGTTTCGTCTCTCTTTTTAAGAATGCACAGTGATTCATGAAAGAAAATACGTTGCTGCCACTGGCTCCACACTGATCTTGCTCTGTGCACCCTGGCTCGTTGCAGGCAGGCTGCAAGCTAGCTACAAACAGCAGGCAACGGAAACTTTTCCCCATATTCACAGGGATGAGGAAAGACTGCCCTATGCCAAAACCATTTCTCAAGAGTGCAGAGGATCTGAGAAGTGCGCGGACGCTGTGAGGTCTGAAACCCTACCGGCGCGAGCTGATCTCAGCGTGCTCTCGCTGCCGTCGAGCCGGCGGCCCTCACCTTGGCCCACCAACTGGAAAGCACGAAGTAGGTGTTCACGTTCTCCTCTCCGAACTGCTCGGCCACGTAGAGCCCGAGCGAGCCGTACTTGTCGTAGATGTTCCTTTTTGTGGCGTCCGTCAGGATGGCGTGGGCGTTGTTGATCTCCTTAAACTTGTCTGCGGCCTCCGGGTTATCGGGGTTCTTATCAGGGTGGTATTTCAAGGCAAGTTTCCTGCAAACCAAAGCCATTTCCTGGTCTCGCGTCTCACCTTCACCACCGATGCAGGGCACAGAGGGAGAGATGCTGACCCATTTACCACCTCGCTTCCAACTTTCCTCCGAATTCAAGAATGTCAGGGTCAGGAGAAATGTACAGCCACTTCAGGGTGAGCCTCCCAGCCCCGCCCATCCACAGACAAGAGTCCCAAGGGGAGAGCTGGCCTGGCAGAGGGGCCGGCTTGTGCACAGCCTGCAAGGGCCCACTCCCGGTGACCATCACAGCACAACAGCAACCCTACCGCTGACCTCTAGCGGCCTAGTGGCCAAACTGCACGTGTGGCAGATGTGGTGAGCCAGGAGGGCGTGATGAAGGCATTTAATATTCGTGTAATAATTCTACTATGCTAAGAGCACACAAGACCACTCGAAGTGTCTGGATTAATGACAACATCTGTCTCTTACCGCTTACTCAAGACACTGTACGTAAGGGTTAAGGCCTTCGAGGTCAAGCAGAAGGCTAGAGCAGGGCGAGGACATGCTGCCGTCACTGTGTCAACGGCGTCCTGAGCCCCTTGCTCGGCAGGCTCAGACCTGCTTCCCTGTGAACTGTCTGCTCCAGAGCCAGCAGTTCGTGTTATCTCCAAAGTGCTGTTTTTTGCTGCCAAGAAAACACTAATATAACAATTTTAAGCTATAAGGGGACACACTAGCCATACAAAGATGCAATGGAACTGTAACAGTTAAATACAGACTTGGCCAGGAAAACCCACATGCAGTGGTTCTTGGTAAATGCAGATCAAACCACACAGGTGCCAGAGTCCTGGGAGTCTGGCCTCTTACCGATAGGACTTTTTAATGTCATCCGAGGTTGCATTCTTGTCCAGCCCGAGAACATGGTACAGTGATTCTCCAGAGGTAGAGAGTGAGCGCTGTCTCTGATCTGCCATGGTAGGCTAATCTACAAGAAAATGCAAAGAAAACACAAAAAGTACAGATAAAAACTCCAAGCGCAGGGCCGGCCCCATGGCCGAGTGGTTAGGTTCACACGCTCCACTTCAGGGGCCCAGGGTTTCACCGGTTGGGATCCTGGGCGCGGACATGGCACCACTCAACAGGCCATGCTGAGGGGGCATCCCACACGCCACAACTAGAAGGACCCACAACCAAAAATACACAACTCTGTACTGGGGAGATTTGGGGAGAAAAAGGAAAAATAAAATCTTAACATCAAACAAAACAAAGCACAGAGCTGACAGACTTTACTCCGTATGACTATTTTAAGCAAAAAATCACAAGCTATTCCTGGGGGTCATAATGCCACAGAAAGAACACACTCAGCTACAGCAGAAAGGAGGGTGGAGTGGCCCCACAACGGGGGCAAAGGGCAAAGCCTCTAATTGTGAGTGTGGAGTGCTACAATGTCGCTACTCTAAGTAGACTGTAAAAAATTATGTTTACTGTAATCCCTAGAGCCACCTCTAAGTTAAAAAGTGAAAAGAAAAAGGAAAAGGAAACTCTTTGGACTAAAACCTCCAATTAAAGGAAGAGACTGTCAGAACGGATAAAAGTGCAGGACCCAAGAGCCTCAAAACCCACGGAGCCAGCACTGACAGGATTTAGGGAGAGGCAGACAGCTCCACAGAGACAGACCTTCAACTCCCCTTTCAGCAACCGACAGGAGAGACAAAACACCAGGAAACACAGTGATAATCTAAATAACGCTGTCAGTCACCACAGCCCAAGCAGCCTTCGTGCGACCCCGAGACCTGTGAGCACACGCTGTTCAAAGTCACCACGACACACACATGCTGGGCCTAAAACAAGTTCCAATCCCTCTCAATGGACCGCAGCCATACACAGTACATTCCCTGACCTTAAGAGAATTAGAAACCCAGCAGTAAGTACCTAGAGAAACCTCAAGTATTTAATATTAAACAATACACTCCTAAATAACACGTAGCTCAGAGGAAAGTCACAAGGGAAATTAGAGAATATTTTGAATTAAATAATAACAAAATACAACACATTAATCAAGACCTAAGGTCCAAACCTCATGAAACTAGAAAACAACAAAGCCAAAAGAAACGGAAGGAAGGAAATAATACAGAGCAGAAAGCAACAGAATAGAAAACAGATAAACAATAGAAAAATTTAACAAAGCCAAAAGTTGGCTCTTTGAAAACAACAACAAAATTGATAAACAGGCCAGACTGATGAAGAAAGAAACAAATGAATCAGCCACATGAGGGATAAAAGAAAGAAGGGTTATCACTACAGACCCTACAGGCGTGAAAAGATAAAAAGAGAAGGTCACAGATAATTTTATGCCAAGAAACTAGATGAAATGGACAGATGCTTTGAAAATTACAATTTACTAAAATTAACACAGGATCAAACAGAAAATCTGAATAGCCCTATATCCATTAATACAATTGAATCTGTAATAGAAAACTTTTCCAAAGACAATTCCAGGCCCAGATGGTTTTTCTACCAAATATTCAAGGAAGAAATGACATCAATCTTAGACAAACTTTTCCAAAAACAGAGGAGGGGCCTCTTCCCAACTTGTTTTGGAGGCCAGCACGACCCTGCCACCCAAACCTGACAAAGACATTACGAAAAAATCCTTCACAAACACAGATGCAAAAATCCTTAGCAAAACACTAGCAAACTGAATCCAACAATATACAAAAAGTTATATACCTCATGTTCAAGTAGAAATTATGCCAGGAATGCAAGCTTGAGTTAACATTTCAAAATAAATCAATGTAATTCATTAGATTAAGAGGACAAATGAGATAAACCACATGATCATCTCAATAGATTCATAAAAGTATTTGGTAAAATTCAACACCAATTCACGATTTTAAAAACTGTCGGCATATTGAGAACAGAAGGGAACTTCCTCAGTCTGATAAAGGACCTGCAAACAAAACCCTACAACCGACATGCTTAGCAGTGAAATACTGAACACTTTTCTCTTAAGATTAAACATGACGAGGATGCCTGCTCTTATATCACTTCCACTCAACACTGTTTTAGGACCCTAAACACTGCAATAAGGAAAAAAATAAATAGAAAGACATAAAACTATCCCCATTCACAGATGACTTGGAAAATCCTAAAGGACCTACAAAAAAATGAGCAGAACTAGATCACAGGATACAAGTTTAATACTGAAAACAATCAACTGTATTTTTATTTTAGAGCAGTAAACAATTGGAAAATCTCATTATACATAAATTTCCTTCTCAGCAGCATCCAAAATTATTTAGGAGTAAAATCTAACAAGACATACAAGACCTCTACAATGACAACTACATATTGCTGAGAGAAATAAAAGGCAATCTAAAAAAATGGACATTTACCATGCTCATAGATTAGAAGACGCAGTATTGTTAAGATGTCAGTTCTCTCCAGATTGATCTATAGATGCGACACAATCTTAACTCTAATCCCAGCAGGCTTTTTTTGTAGAAATTTGCATGGAAATGCAACAGGTTTAGATTAGCCACAGCAACGTTAATAACAGGAACAAAGCTGGAGGATTTACCCAACCTGGTTCTAAGATGTACTGTAAACCTATGCTAATCAAGTCTGCTTGGTACTAGTGAACAGACAGACAGACCCACACTCACAGGCGAGCCACATGACGGGAGGAGATAGTCACATCACATACATCTGAAAAATAAGTCATCCACAATCCATAAAGACCCCTCACACAACTCAATTATTAAGACAAATCAAATTTATAAAAATGGACAAAAGATTTGGACATTTCAAAAGATAAGATGGTCAATAGTACACGAAAAGATGCTCAACATCATTAGTCATTTAGAAATGCAAAATAAATGAGACACTACTACACATCTACTAGAACAGCTTACAATGCAAAGACAGACTATTTCACGTGTTGTAAGGACGTGCAGCAACGGACTCCCACCTATGCTGCAAATGGAAACTGGCACAATCCCTTTAGAAAAGTCTGATATACTTGAAAAAGTTAAACATACACTCACCAAATGACCCAGCAATTCTGCTGCTAGGCATGGTACTTACCTACAAGAAATGAAAACATATGTCCACACAAAGACCTACAGACGAAAGTTCATACAGCTATATTCACAACAGCCAAAATTCGGAACCAACTCAAATGTCCACCAACAGGTAAATGGATAACGCAACAATGGGATGCTGCTCAGCACAAAGGGAACGGGCTGCCAGCACGCGACACGTGGTAACTCTCAAAGCATTTTGCTGAGTGAAGGGGCCAGACCTAAAAGAGAATGTGAGAGTCCCATATATGAAAGTCCAGAAAATGCAGAGTACTCTACAGAAGGCTGATTGACGGCTGCCTGAATGTGGGGGGCAGGAGGAGATGGATTACGAAGGGGCTCAAGGAAACTTAGGAAAACTGTTTAGCGCACACCTACCACAAGGTCTGGCTGTTCCACCCCTGGGTGATTATCCAAGAGAAAAGACTGCATATTTTCACATAAAAACCTGTGCACAAATGTTCACAGTGGCTGTGTCTGTAACAGCCCCAAATGGGAATCAACTCAGATGTCCTTCAACTGGATGACTAAAAGACCGTGGTACATATATACTGCGTAACACCACTCAGCAAAAACAAAACCATTGATGCATGTAACAACTCGGATGAATCTCCAGGGAATTACACTGAGCAGATAAAAGCCAATCCCAAAAGCTTACATCCTTTATATAACATTTTTGAAATGGTAAAATGTTAGAAACGGCAGACAGACTGATGGTCACGGATTAGGGAGGGGAGGGGAGCATGCCTCCACACGGGGTCCACGAGGGGCCCGTGGTACTGGCAACACTCAGGACCTTGATTCTGGCGGTGGAAATACAAACTCACACAGGTGATAAAAATGTAGAGAAGTTGAAACACACACACTTAAGGAAATGTAAAAATGGGGAAATCTGGGTAAGACGGGTGGATCATATCAACATTGGTACCCCAGTCATGATATGAACTACAGATCTACAAAGTATCAATGGGGAAACCAGGCAAAGAAAGGTGTTATTTCTTACATTATCTGAATTAAAACTGGAATTAACAGCTAATTGTTGGACCAATTCAAGGCTACCTGGTTGGTTTAGACCATTAAAATAACGTTTAACTAGAGATAACACAGCGTATTGGTACCAGCAGCAAAGGCCAGATCTAAACCAACCAGAAACCATAAAACACTGGAAGGAGAGACTTCAGATGTGATCTCGCCTAATTCCCTCACCTTACAGAAGATCAAAGGGAAGCCCAGAGACAGGAAATGGTTTATCAAAATTTACACATAATTAGTAAGAAGAGCAGGCCCGGACGCCCGCCTATTTTTTTGAGGAAGATTAGCCCTGAGCTAACTTCTGCTGCCAATCCTCCTCTTTTTGCTGAGGAAGAATGGCCCTGAGCTAACATCTGCTGCCAATCCTCCTCTTTTTGCTGAGGAAGAATGGCCCTGAGCTAATGTCCATGCCCATTTTCCTCTACTTTATATGTGGGATGCCTACCACAGCATGGCTGCCAAGCGGTGCCATGTCCGCACCCGGGATCTGAACTGGCGAACCCCGGGCCGCTGAAGCAGAACATGCGCACTTAACCCCTGAGCCACCGGGCCGGCCCCAAGGCCCCGCCTAACTTTAAACTCAGGGATCGACTGCACTGAGAAACACCTGCTGGCCCACTCCCCACTTAAGGCTGACCACCAAGGAAGAGCTGTGTCATCAGCAACACAAAGGCGCGTGTCTACAGCTGCAGCCACCGCTCAGTTACAAACAGAATCAACTACCTGTCCAGTAAACACCTGCTGTGAGGTTCACAGTGATGCCCCTAAGAGGGGCTTCCACCATCTCGCCACCATTTCTGCATCTGGCGAAGAGACCAGTGGATGGGCCAAAGCCCAGGAGTCGCCCAGCTCCATCACTCACTTGCATCTAGTAACTACCTGGGGTCAACCATCTGAAAAACGAGGGGATGGACACAATTTCTAAACGCATTACTGATCTAACAATCTAGTCTGATTACAGGCTACTACTGAAAAATAAGTTGATGTATTCATAAGCACCAAAACTCAGAAGCAACCAAGATGTCTTCCAGTAGGTGGATGGATAAACGAACTGGGGTACATGCACACAACGGACTATGACTGAGTGATGAGACAAAATGGGAGATCAAGCCATGAAAAGGCCATACACTGCATGATTCCAAGCATACAGCATTCTGGAAAAGGCACAAGTACGGGGACAGTAAAGAGATCAGTGACTACCAGGGGTTAGGGGAGAGGGAGTGGTGAAAAGGCAGAGCAGAGAGGGCTTTTAGGGGGATGAAACCCTTCTGCAAGATACCACACTGGTGGATGCGTGTCCTTGTACATTTGCCAAAACCCACAGAAGGCGCAACACCAAGATGAAACCTAATGTAAACTATGACTTTAGTTAATAAGGTATCAATACTGGATCATTAAGTGTAACAACATACCACAATACAAGATGTTCATAAGACCTGCAACTGTGGCGTTGGGGGGAAGAACACAGGAACTCTGGACATTCTGCTCAATTTTTCTATAAACCTAAAACAATTCTAAAAAAATAGTCTATCAATTAAAAAATAAAACACAAAAAATAGTTGATGATCCCACAGGAAAAGGAGCAAACTTTCAAGTTTTGGTATCCTCAGAGATTGAAGGCTATTATTTCTATAAAATTAACATAAGCTGTGGAGGGGGCCAGCATGGTGGTTAAGTTCGTGTACTGCGCTTCAGTAGCCTGGGGTTCACAGGTTTGCATCCTGGGAGTGGAGCTACACACTCATCAAGCCACGCTGTGGCGGTGATCCACATACAAAACATAGAGGAAGACTGGCACAGCTGTTAGCTCAGGAACAATCTTCCTCACCAGAAAAAAAATAAAATAAGCTGCGGAGAAGAAGGAGCACACAAGGATGCGACGGTCCTTGGAAGTCACCACCTGAGCAGCAGAGCTGTAAACCAAGCAGATGGGCACAATAATGCACTGAAAAGGCTGAAGGCCGAAGCACAGAGAAGACACAGTGCAGGACGTATCTTAAGAGAACCAGCACAAAAAAAACAGAACAGATGAAAAAATCTGTTTAGCAGGAATTCAAAAGGCAAAGAATACAGCCAACTGAGACAAAAGTAAATTAGAAACAATAAATAAAACTAGAGCCGAAAGAAAACACACATGTGCAAACATGAGGCCCCATCAAGCCCCAAGGCCACACACAAACATCCTGCTCAAAACCAAGAACCTCCCAAAGCAAAACAGTTTCAAATCATAAAGAGAAAAGATTTTCAGCCTAGAATTCTACTACCAACCAAATTCTGGGTCAAGAGAATACATAAACGCAAAAGTCTAGAAGGACTGCTCATGCACTCTAAATGAAACATGAGGGGCTGCTTCAACAAAATGAGGAAGGAAATCACGAAAGCAGAAACATGTGACTAAAAAGGTGGTGTGTGGGCATGCAGCAGCAGAAGGGCGGGCGGCAAGAGCCAAGAGGAGCCACTCACAACCCTGCGGGCGGCAGGCGCTTACACTCCTTCCCGTGCCTAATCACAACACACAATGCAAATGGTAAGATGACTCTCACAATGGAGAGGAGCGTGCAGGTGTGGATGGCCAGAATGTGCCAGGCCCCTCGACTCCCTCCAGGGACCCCTTGACTGCAGGACTGGGTTCCCTCACAGGGCAGTCTAAGGGGCCGCCACTGCCCTTGCCCCCACAGCCTCACGAGGCAGGAGCTACGGCAATGATACCACAGGGGAAGAGAGGGAAGCAGACAGGTGAAGTCAGGATGTGAACCCAAACCGAAGGGCACTGCCTCTTGGCATAGGGACACCAGGAAAGCCACCTTGTCCCCAAGCCTAAGGGATGGTGATGTGTTGCTGAGGGCAGAAAATAAAACAGGTCTCAGAGGCACCTGAGGGATTATGGGTTTCGGAATCAGGATGTGGGGATTCTAAGCCCAGTCCTGGAAGCTCCTTGCCGTGTAACCGGGATGAGCCCCACAGGGCTCAGTCTTCCTCACCTGCGGGGGGAACAAAGACATGAACCTCAGGGCTGGGCTGGCACAGAGCCAGCAGACCATGGGTAAGAAGCAGGCTTTTCACTGATGCTGATCAAGTAGCATGTTCTAGTCCACTCTCCATTACTAAGTATTTTATCCATTTACTCTGTAACAGAAGTACCACAGCATAGTCAGCTTTAACTACTACCCATTAAGTAATTTTTTTGGTCCTCAGGAACTGTTCCAGAAAACACAAATTTAACAAATTATTTTCTATTCTCAGTTACTCAGTGACTGCTAAATAGTTGGTTTCTAGACCCCATCCACAGCAAAATATCAATAATTAATACTTTCACGTCTGTTCTTTAAAAGTAATTGACTATATCTAAGTTACTACTAGATGTCTTAGACATAGTCAATTACTTACATTAAGTAGTCAGCTACTTAATGTGACTGAAGAGAATTTGCATTTTAACTTTTCCATTTTAAATTATGACTCAGGGGCAGGCCCCTCGGCTCAGTGCTTAAGTTTTCGCGCTACGCTGCAGCAGCCCAGGGTCTCACCGGTGTGGATCCTGGGCGCAGACACGGCACCGCTCGTCAGGCTATGCTGAGGTGGTGTCCCACATGCCACAACTAGAAGGACCCACAGCTTAAAAAATATACAATTATATACTGGGGGGATTTGGGGAGAAAAAGCAGGGAAAAAAAAAGAAGATTGGCAACAGTTGCTAGCTCAGGTGCCAATCTTAAAAAAAAAATTGATTCAAACCACTTGAAGTCAGCGAGTGTGCAAGACAGCACAGACATCACTGCAGCGAATGCCAAAACTTCCTCATCTCAGATAGAGCCAGCCTGAGAAAAATCAATAGACACCTGGTTTAGCTACTAGGTAAGCTGATCATTTTGGTTCATTATCTGCTTCTTAACAGGTACAGACCATAGACTTTAAAACTTTAGAATTAATTTTCCTAGTTTCAACGAATTGCCAGTAACTATATCCAAACTTTAAAGGCTATTTTTTACTTTTTATTGAGATGATAGTTTACAACCTCGTGAAATCTCAGTTGCACATTATTGTTTGTCAGTGGTGTTGTAGGTGCACCACTTCACCCTTTGTGCCCACGCCCCACCACCCCTTCCCCCTGGTAACCACTAATCTGTTCTCTTTGTCTACATGTTTAACTTCCACATATGAGTGGAGTCATACAGAGATTGTCTTTCTCTACCTGGCTTATTTCACTTAACATAATACCCTCAAGGTCCATCCATGTTGTTGTGAATGGGACGATTTTATCCTTTAAAGGCTAATTTTGATAAACAAAAACACATCTCCTCAAACCAGAGATTAAAAAACAAAGTTATGTATCCTGAGCCATTTGTGACTAGCAGTGTTCTCTTTCTTGTAACTCCAGGAGCATCAATCTGTAATACTTAGCACCAGAACATTAGCAGAATAATATCTGCACATTTCTGACCCAATAATGCTATAATCAGGTTAAGTTCTCCACAGACAGAGGAACAGACTAATGTTCACATGGATGCGAGAACTTACGGAACAAGGAGCTTCTAGAAAAAAGCACTTGGTGACAAAGTCCAGCCAGTGGAGACAAAACACAGAGAAGGTGGTCAGAAATGGAGACCAGGGCAGCAGGTCTGCAGCAGGCATCGCACCCGCAGAAATCCAAGAAAGAGACTCAAAGTGGTGGGAGCCATGGCGATAAATTCGATATAAACATCACAAACCTAAAATGACAGTCAGGAGGCAAGTGGGGAAAGTGTGTGGAGTTCTGCATCGGCCCCCGCAGGGGTACAAACCCTGGTGCCACGGACGGCATCCGTCCTTAAGGGCGTAAGTTTGCTTGTGGTGCGGGAGCAGCAACTCCACGAGTATGATGTCTATTTTCTGTTTGCCAAATTCAAGGAAAAGTGAAACAAATGCTTTTTTATTTAAAAGACTTTGCAAATATCTTTGAAAGGTAAGTATCTGGTAATCTGGTTGTTTCTGGAAAGAACTAGGGAGCAGAGGTTAAAAGACTTATTCTTTGTTGTATACCATTTCTTTACCTATTTCTATACCATCACTTGATTTTTTAATTTAATTTAATTTAATTTAATTTGGTGAGGAAGATTGGCCCTGAGCTAAGATTCATGCCGATCTTCCTCTATTTTATATGTGGGTTGCCACCACAGCATGGCTTGACAAGCTATGTGTAGGTCTGAGCCCAGAATCTGAACCCATGAAATGAGGCCACTGAAGCAGAGTGAGCAAACTTAACCACTACACCACGGGGTCAGCCCCCACTTGACGTTTTTCATCATATTCTTCTCCATGCTTTTCTGTATTATTTGAATTTTTTATAAACTTATGTATCATTTTTATAAAAACTACAAAGTTGCCATTCTAAGAGAATGGGCAGCCACAAGGCCTCGCCTAACAGTGCTTCCAGGTGTGTCTGCCTGTCCTAGAAGGCTACTTCTTACGAGCTTTACTAAGCACCTGTCTGTGACGTCAGTGGCTGGGCTGTAAGGGGTACTGAGAACCCCAGTCCACCTAGCCAACAATGTCCCCTTAACCCCAGGGGTCTGGAGCTCACCCCCACGTGCTCACTTCCCTCTTGCAATCAGAGAATCTCCAAAAACAGTCCCGACAGAGCCCTTGTCATCAGAGCTCAAGAGAAAGCTGTTTATTTGGGGTCTGTTTTGGCCACTCGCCAATCAAAGGGACCTAGATGGAGGGTCCAGTCAACCAGGGTCTAGTCAACCCCAAATTTTCCTAAGAACCAGCAAACATCCTAACGTGGACTCCCTCCCAATCCAATTTCAAATCATTCGGAGTTTTGTGACGTCACAGTGAGAGTGAGACACGAACCTTCCTTACACTTTAATGAAATAACTGACAGCCCAGTGATGACCTGCACAGCTCAAGCCTAATTTAATTACATCAAAGTTAAACACCAGAGAAGAGCAAGCTGGGTACACAACCTCTGCCACTTAGGCTTCCTTCGGTGCTGTGCCTCAAAGGATTATTTACTCCAGAGCAGGGGCTGGCAAGCTTGTCTGCGAAGGGCAAGACAGTAAACTTCTCAGTCTTACAGGCCGTCTGGTCCCCGCCGCCAGGTTCCCCATTCTCAGCTCTGCATGTGAAGCACAGAGGCACACAACATGTAAAGAACGGGCAAGCTGGGCTCCAGTGAGGCCTGGCCTAACCCCAGAACTGGGCAGAACCTCTGCCTCAAGGCCAAGTAACGGCTCTCTCGTGAGTTATTTAAGGGAAGTTGGGGAGTTAGGTCTTGCAGACGGTCACCTATGTTCACGTACTGTGGACAACCGTAAGCTGAGTTACTGTGACACTTTCTTAGTCCTCAAAGCTAACTTTGCACAAATACAAAACAAAGATGCAGGCACACACCATGACTAAGGAAATGTCTTGAATACACATTTTCAATCAATCAAGACGGCAAAATTCAAAGAAATCTGTTGCAACACAAAGCAATTAGGCCAGACAGTAGCAAGAGTGCCCACTTGTTTACATAAAACCCCTGGGAAATCTGTGAGAGAGAATGGCAGTTTTAACAGAAATCACACCAAAGTGCTCAATGTTATCCCTCATTAGTTCATGCTCCTTACTTTCAAGATTTTATTTTTCCTTCTTGTCCCCAAAGCCCCCGGGTACATAGTTGTATATATTTTTAGTTATGGGTCCTTCTAGTTGTGGCATGTGGGATGCCACCTCAGCATGGCTTGATGAGCGGTGCCATGTCCGCGCCCAGGATCCGAACTGGCGAAACCCTGGGCCGCCAAAGCGGAGCGAGTGAACTTAACCACTCGAGCCAGGGGCCGGCCCCAATTCTCCTTACATAACAATTTACGCACTATTTTCTCTGGCAACATACCTGGAAACAAGCATGCAGCAAGTGGGAAAATTTGAATCAGAAGACAAATTCACAGGTCAGGAAACAGATGCTACTGCAAAGCAGCAGTTGCTCCGACACTGTGTGAGAAGGGCCTTGGCGAGCACAGCACCTTCTGCCGGGAGCTGTGACCTGCTGCGTCACCGGCCAGGCCTCCGGGTCCTCAACACACTGCTTGGGACACCCACACTGCTAGACGTTTGGACGGGCAGAGGAAGGGTACTTCAAACAATAAACCACTGGAGACCACGACAGCTCACACAACAGACATGCTGACCCTCCCAATCACAAAGCCTCAACATATCCTGGGGGTTTTCCAACTGGAATTTTAATTAAACTTATTAAATTATGTAATATGGAACAACTACCCTTGTAATATTTTCATACCAAAGAACATAAAAACGAGATCCCCTAGTCTGCATACGCTTCTCCAGTGGAGAGGGCACTGATGGCTTCATGGACAAAGTGCTCCTGAGGAGGACGCCCTGACAGTCTGTCCACTACCGCCAACAGCTGTGCATCACGACCAGCGACAGTGCAAGACCACACCTAAGGAATAAGAGGACTTTCATGGAGTTTGCTAGGGCTTCAGTGCCTCTCACTCCGTTCAAGAGACACAAGTTTGTCTCATGCAGCATTTACCATTCTTCACGATCACTTATGCAAAAAATATTTACTGAGCCCTCCCACATGCCAGGTGCTGGGAACACCTTTATGAGCAGGGGACATGACCCTATGCTAGGGAGGGAGTTTAATGAACGCAGACACCTGAAATCAGTGTGAACACAGTTCACAGTCTTATGGGAATAAGCAAGACAGGGAGCTTATGTTTTAGGATCATTCTGGTTGCAAGATATAGAATTAATATGAAGAAAACCATGCCTAGGCACATCACAGTCAAACTGCAGAAAACCAAAGATCAAGAGAGAATCTGGAAACTGTCTGTGAGAACTGACATGTTACCTAGGGAGCAATCACGTGAACTGCACCCTTCTCATCAGAGACCACGGAAACCAGAAGGCAGTGGGGCACATCTTTAAAGTGCTGAAAGAAAAAACCTGTCAAACCAGAATTCTATTTCAAGCAAAAACATCCCTTGGAAACAAAGATGAAATAAAGACATTTTCAGATAACAGACACACAGAGACCAAGAGAACCCAGCAGAGAGACCTAAACTAAAGACAGTCATCTGGGCTGAAGGGAGGCCACCCAGGCAGGGGCTGGAATCTTCAGGAGGGAACGAAGGCCCTTAGAAATGCGAGCTGTTGAGGTAAAAGACACTTTTTTCCTTGTTTTTAAAAATACAGAGGACTGTTGAAAGCAAAAAGGCTGTGGGTTCATAATGTGGGTAAGACACAACACATAGGACATCTACGCCGAGCGGAGAAGGGGGAGGAGGAACTCGCCTGCGCGGCTTCAGTGGA